>NC_039262.1:21495758-21700758 GCF_003368295.1 Carassius auratus
AGTTATAAAGTAGAAATGATGAGAAACAGTCACGCATTGAGATATATAATCATGTAATCATGTCGGAATTTGAGATATAAAGTTACAATGATAGAGTTGATAGAAATTACTCAGCTATCTTGGACGTCACATGAATTGCTGCATATGCATTGCTTTCGTTACTGACTAAATGATAACTCAAGTCAAACGCTAATTAAATTTAGAGAACATATCATTGTACATTTGCCAGGAAAACAGAAATAAATAAATATCTTCTGAAAACAAGGATCCTCTAAAAAATGTTCTTTGAAAAAGTATGTGAATAGCTTTGTCCTTTCCTCAAGATGAATATAAATGACATTCATCTTTTAAAAAAAGCAGCATCTTTACCCACAGGAAGCCCTCACAATGTCCCTGCAGACCGCAAGCGAACCAAAAGAGCACTGCTGTCATCCACAAACATCACCTCTCACAGTCTGATGAGTCTAATTGATCAGAGCGGTTCACTCGGAGCTGGAATGTTAAGCAGTCACCGGCACGGACTGCTGAGTTCAATTAGCAACTCACCATTTTAAAGCCGCATCCATCATCCTGCGTCAGCTAAAACCATGTCCTAAGACTAAGAACGGCCATTTTTCATGTTCTCTCTAATCATTTCATTGGCGTCTTTGAATTTATTAACTTAGGAATGGCTTTTAAAGAATCTGAGAACTTATGACAAATAGGGTTTAGTTTCCGAGGACAGGATGATTGATGTGGATATAAACATTTGTCATCAAGACACATATCGCTACAGCTGGAAGATTAATGGAAGAGCGGGATATCTTGCCGATATGACATTCTGCAAAATGCCACATCCCTTGGCTGTACATTGAGCTTGAAATTGTTTGAGATCTTGTTCTCGGGAAAAGCCGGTCACGATGTCAACAGCAACAAAAAGGATTCACATGCCTCCTTTTTGTGCGGAGTACTGGTTTCAAGACTTGATTAAATCCAAATTGATTAAGGCTTGTAGCTCTTTAATTAACCAGCATTCGGATGGCTTTCATCTTCACCACTTTAAAAAGTAATCAAGCAAAGTGCACGGCGTGTTTGGGCACTAATATTCCAGGCATCTAAAAGGTTGAAATGGCAATTATACATATAGATACTCTATAATATATATTTTTAAGTCTCAAAACATTAATACTGCATCTACTCTCAGATTTCATCTTGGATATTATAACATACATACATTGCTGGAGAATCCATGTTTTTTTGTTGGTTGAGTCTTTGAATTATGGGTCATGTGGTGTTAACAGCACCTCGATCTTCAGTATCCTTGTTAAAACCCAATTAAAATACAATGCACAGCCGATGAACCAACTATTATTGCACTGTGACATCCGCTTCTCATATCTTATCTAGCATCATTACTATGAGAGAATGTTTGAGGAAAAAAAGAACAAAAGAAAACAGGACCACTTAATGAGATTGTAATGCACTTGAAGTTACGAATAAAATTTTTTATAAAAAAAAATATGTTGTATCATAATTGCTACCTTTTCTTGGTGTTACTTAATTAAATTTTATAAAAGGTCAACATATGGCAAATAATGGCAAATTAAATAAATAAATTATATATTAAATACGCAAGTAAACTATTACACAACATATATATATATATATATCATTGACGTTAGTGTTAAATGAAATAAATAAATAAATACATAAACAAAAATCAAAGAGAAGGTAAGTGGCACAGACCAGATTTTGTTTAACGATCAAGTAATTTCTGTAAGCCAGACCAGCCGTACTGAGGTGCGGATCACCATTTTGTCATTGGCTGAACATCAAAGAATTCCTCCTCATAAAAACTACCACACATTGTGTTACTTTGTGCTCCGCTGAGTCGATATCACAGCGCACTGTCCACCCGCTTTCACTCATTCTGCAGGGGAGTATCAATACCTGTCAGCGCCCGACAGTTTGTTACGACAGGTAGGAAAACAAATGCTGCGCTGACAATCAGCGCGCTGCGAAATTGTCTTGAGATAACAATTCATCTACAGTCTTGAATTTGCTTTTTATTTGTGGGCGAGTTCTTCAACTACAGAATGCATCTGTCTCAATCAATAAACCGGACTGCCAAGGGGCTGCAAGCAAACTGGTGTGTGTAAGAGTGTGCGCGTGTCCACACAGCTCATTTCTGCCAGCTCACATTAGTGAAGCACCATCCTTATCTAGCCCCGCTATAAACAGGGCTCTCTCAACAAGAAACTAATAAACCTTGCACTGCTGTTTTGCTCTTGTTCCCATCAATTCTATTACAGACATCAAGGGCGCTTATTACACCCTATTTTATTGTCAGGTCGGAGACTCTAAGAGTGAATAAGAGCTATCACGCTGAGGGCATGAGCAGAACTGATCTGATATGACCTAGAATTTTAAGCAAAAGTAGACAATTAGGGCACATTATCATTTTTTTTTTTTTTTCTACCTATCAACTCTGAACAAGCCACTGTGTGGAACAGAAGTTGGCCCCCGAGGCCCTAAAGCTAAGAGTGTGTAAAATCAATTGGGCGGCACCAAACTCATCCTCTCCCATTTCGAAACTCCTGCAGCTCCAATTAATTTCTTAATGAGAGTTATAAGAGTAATCGCTCCAGATTGATCCAGAATGGGGGTCAGTGCTGAGTGCTGGTGGAAATTGAGACTGCCTCCCTCTTTTAATCTATCTTTAAACACATTTTAGCCGCCAAACAGAAAGAGATGAACCGAAATGGAATCCATTTTTTTCTGAGCTCCTGAATGATAATCATAATGAGCATTGCAACATCTTAATCCAATTTTTGTACAAGAAAACCAGAAAAAATAAATAAATAAATTATATATATATATATATATATATATATATATATATATATATATAATATTTTCTAACATCGGCACAAATGATTTTATTTAAAAAAATAAAAACAAAACATTTACCCTCTAACACAAGCACTTTCGATTGAATTTATATTTATTATAAATAAATAAATACATAAATAACGTGACCCTCTAAGCACTCGAGTCAATTTCTATTCATTCAATGTTTTATTAATTTGGATATATATATATATATATATATATATATATATATATATATATATATATATATATATATATATATATATATATATATATATATATATATATATATATATATATAAAAGGTACTCTTTGTATGTTTTATTTTTATTTTTAATTTTTGCTATAAAAGTTCAAATTTAATGATTCTAAAAATGTCATGTGCCACCATCAAGTCAAGGGTTTCTGCAGGTTTTATAAAGGTGCATTTAAGACTTTTTTTGTTGGTTTGTTTCAGCACTTATCCTCTACCATTTCTAAAGACCTGCAGCAATTCATTTCTTAGTGAGAGTTTTAAGAGTAATCGCTCCAGATTGATCCAGAATGGGGGTCAGTGCTGAGTGCTGGTGGGAATTGAGACTGCCTCCCTCTTTTAATCTATCTTTAAACACATTTCAGTCGGCAAGAGAGATGAGCCGAAATGAAATCCATTTTTTCTGAGTTCCTGAATGATTACCCTAATGAGAGAGCACGGTTATCCGAAAGGCCTACTGTAACAAGAAAACCTGCAAATAAAAATTAGAATGGGTGCTTAAAGTTGTTAGACCCAATTCATTTGGAAAATGTTGCTGCTATTTACACCTACTATTGACATGCATTATGTATCCAAATGTTCGGATATGAATTTGATGGATTAAATGTTTGAACTTTTCAGTCATTTACAGAGTTTTAAAAACATCTGTACTATGCAATTCTAAATGTTTCGTTATTTTGACAAATCATGTTTCCTTGTATCATAAACATTCCCACTGTAAATTGTTAGCTTGTTCATCATTTAATCATTCTATACTCTTGAATTTGTATTTTATTTGTGACTCAATCAATAATCTCCATTATTTTGAAAGATAAAAAGTATCTGGGTTTCCAGGGAATGAGAAATTTGCCTTTTGTGGTGAATAATGCAAGTTACTTTTGGGAATATTTGGTGCCTTTTCAGCTTGGTAATTTTCTCTCAAATAAAGTTGATGGAATGGATTACGTTCATTTCTGAAGGGAATGCACCCCAGATCTACCTGAATGTGTTTATGATTGCGCAAATCATTCATGATCCAGATTCTCCTACAGAAAAAAGTGAGTTCGAAGTTTATTAATAAAAACTTTGCAAATTGCCTATCCCAATAATGTGCTAATTAGCAAATTTCACAATTAATGCGGCTAAAATAAACAGTCTCTTTTAGAGCATCCCAGAAGAGAGGGGCGGGGTCAGCAGAGCTCATTAACATTTAAAGGGATAATGCTACAAAATGGCTTGTTCTGAAAAGATCTGCTTTTGACAGGGTAAAGAATCATAACAATTTTGCAATTTAAAATTAGAGAGCATTATTATTTTTAGAGGACATATTGGTACTGTTTATCTGGTACAGACTTATTCCTATCATTATGGGTTCATGTGTAATGATTTTTCTACTATACAAACTGTATTTTCTACACTGTATCTTACCCTAAACCTACCCCTAAACTACAGTTATTTTATATTTTCAAAACAAATAAATGTCCCCACAAGATCAAAATTAGCTGGTATTACCATACTTGTGGGGACATTTGGACCCAATAACGTAAGGAACACCAGTACACACACACATACACCACACAGACACACACACCATCCAGAAGCACACCGCGCACACAGACACACACACACACACACACACACACACACACACACTGTAATGGCACAATCAAGATAATTTAATTACAGTTTCTACCTAATCAACAAAGCTGAGTTCTAACACTTTATTTTTTCTTCCTTCCTTTATTCCCTTTCTGCACCTCTCTTTCTTTTTATTGAGGTATATCTGTCTTCTTTTGGGTCTGCATTAATGAGCTTTTCTACAGCAGACAACAGTGCCATTTCCTGACAAATACATGCATCTTTCTTTTAAATGTATAGTAAATTAATTAAAAGTACCAATACATGCTGTAAACACTTATTTATCTATTTATTTGTTTATTTTTACAGTCAATGTAACAGGACAGTAACAGAAGGGACATTTTATGCTAAAGTCAGCCATTGCAATTTATGTGATAACCAACAAGCTAGTGTTTAGTGATCATTGAGAATTTTTTACATGTTTATTAAACATATAAATACAAAAAAAATCCTATTCAGAGGGACTTTTTTTTTAGTTCAGAGAGACAACATATTTTAAAGACTTCAAGTATTAAAAATGTATACTGTAAATAACAAAACATGTATTTTGTTGAGGAGTATACATAATAATGTACAAAAATGTTACAGATGTTGGAATTTGATTGATTTTCATTACTTATATTTGTGGCTGAAGTTATGCAAGGTTACTTGGGGACATGGCAATTCAGCCTACTTGCACTAAAATATGAGTAATTATGTTGTAATTAATTTGTTTTGGGTACAGTGCGTTCTATGGTAGAGGGGCAGTAACTTTGTAAAATGAGCATTTAGAAACAAGTATTAATCCATTTTTAAAGAAAATATACCACATTATAACATAGGACCTCAAATGGCACTGAATACTAAAAAAATTACCTCTGTGCAGATAACAATATGCATTTACTACTACGAAATGCATTATTACCTACATATATTTAGATCGATATCGATTAAAAAAACAATAAAAATACATATAAAAAACAATTATAAAATAAATATGACTGTAATATCAGCAAATAATTATAATAATAAATAAAAATTATTTAATTAATGTAGGCTACTATGATGGCACTTGGTCCTTAAGAGCCATATAATGCATCTATATCAAGTAATGTTGGATGTTTGGCATACAGAATGTTTCATTAACATATTCATGACACCTGTCAGTTCTAAACAAAGGGTTTTGAGTGAGGATATGAAGTTTATTTATGACTAAAATGACTTTTTACAGTACATTTATGCAAGTGAGAGCAGATCTGTATTCGCCTGTTGCAGTACCGCTTGAAAACAAATGCAAGCAGAAAATCGGCTTTGAGTTTCCCCAGCCTATGTGAGTGTGAAACTAACTTTCTTGTGCCATGGATTCAGGTTCTGTAGCTAGGGCTGTGCAATTAGTCGCATTCGATTGCCATGCACATCTTATAAGTAAAGCCGGTTACGTGATTAGTAGTAAATCATCATCACCTGCTTTCAGATTGAGAAGAATTTAATACACAGAGCTGTAGTTCACTGACAATTAGGCAATATCGTAGATTAATCACATTCGATTTCAAACGTGATTACACCTTTTCAGTGAATTACTGCTCTGTAAGCAGGTGATGACTACTAATCACATGACCGGCTTTACTGACGAGATGTGCATGACAATCGAATGCGATTAATTCCACAGCCCTGTCTGTAGCTATATGAAAGCCCATCCATTATTAATTAGAAAATGGAAGACAGCTTTGTTTCAGACCAACTGGAGTAACAAGAAAGCAGCTTGAAACATAATTGGCTTTCATAGTATTATTAAATGAATAAACAATAAGTTAATATCGATAGACTTTCGTTTTAGACACAATTGCCATTAATTCTGTAAAATCTTCAAAGAAGAAGAAGTGTTTAACACTTACAAACATACTGCTGTTTTGATAATCAACGATTCAGCATTTTTCAGTGTTTAATGATTCAAATTGCACACTCGTCACATACTGGTGAAACAACCTTATGAATAGTAGTGTATCACAGTTATCACAAAAAATATTGATCAGCAATTAGGTATTGAAACATTAATCACAAATAATTAAGCACCAAATCATTGCAACAGCAGATAAAACTCAGTGCTACCCATTTTAAATGCTCTGGTAGGCCTAGTATCTATATTTATAGAATTATACAAGTTCCCAGACATTTAATTTGCCCTTGAAAGTTCAGTTCTATTCATCACTGATTCTTACCTTCCCACAGGAAGACAATTAAGCATCCGACACCATGGGGTTCACCTCGTAGAGTTCTAGGGAAAATCAGCAGGTCTCAAACCCTGGAGGAGAGCAAATAATCAGCCATTGTGTATCATTGGAGGAACACACACACACACACACACACACACACACACCACTGGAGAACTGAACAAGTAATACTTCAACCAAGGCAAGCAGCAACATATCTCACATATAATGCCACTAAATATTTATAATTATTCTCCAGGTACTGATGTAAATACATTATTAGATGCAGTATGTGTTAATGAAAAACACTGTCAAGGTGAAAGTGGTAGTGTTAAATGGCTTTGGCCTTGCTTACTCTGCTGTTAATGTGACATTTTAAATGTCAGTATGCTATAATGCTATATTGGGATATTATTATTTTAATATACCATTTTTGCGGCCTCATATTTTTATAGAAATTATTTTTGTTTGTTTGTTTTGCATTATAAATTTCTGTATTCAATTTATTATTAGTAACAGTTGACAGAACATTTGTAGTTTTCTTTTTTTTTTTTGGAATAAATGAAAACCACATTATTTTTATTATTGCTATTATTTAGATTTTACAAATAAATCTAATGTGAACAGACATTCAAAATAACATTTAAAATTTAAACCTTTTGTAACATTGTAATTGTTTTACTGTCAGTTTTTATTTTAATGCACCCTTGCATTATTCAAAAAATATTAATTTATTTATTAGCATAGTTGATTTTTTTAATAGTAAATGTATATATTCTTACTCACTAGAAAACGTCTCGGTTACGTACGTAACCCTCGTTCCCTGATGGAGGGAACGGAGACGTTATGTCGACCGACAAATGGGGTCTCACTTGGGAGGCCAATCATCTCTGATTTTAAGAGAAAACGCCAATGAAATTGGCAAGTGGATTAACACACCTGAGCCACTCCCCGTGCCAGCGGGTATAAATAGGGCGACAGGTGCATCCACTCATTAGGTTTTACGCTGAGGAGCCGAAAACGTGTCCCGGCAACAGCGAATGGTTCAAGGTTGTGGCATGGGGACATAACGTCTCCGTTCCCTCCATCAGGGAACGAGGGTTACGTACGTAACCGAGACGTTCCCTATCTGTCGGTCACTACGAGTTATGTCGACCGACAAATGGGGTCCTATGGAAAACGCCATAACCTGAACCACGTCACAACCCTGAGGCGCTGCAATTGTTGACAAGCCGTGGCGTGCCACAAAAGCTACGCTTAAGGTCGTAACCTTCCCAAAGCCCCAGCGCAAATTCACTGACCTTGGTACCGAAGGGGCCAAAGGGTGAGTACATCGCTGCTGGAGAAGGCCATGCTGCTGTTCCGCCCACATAAAGTAAATGGAAGGGATTTCAACCTTCAGTGAAAGATAGCTTCAAATCTTCCCTATTTGTTCTTACAGCTGGCAAGACAATGGGGAAGCGAGCCTTTAGGAAAGGCCGCTACGGAGACCACATCCTACCCGTAGGGAGGTGACATGTGGATATACCGATATGGACTGACCCAGGGGGCAGTACTACATATGGAAAGGGTCTCTGAGGCAGGTCCTACCTTGGAGCAGGGATGGAACGGCTGCCAGAAGAGACTGACAGAGCGATCTGTCAAGGGAAGACACGGGTTTGCCAAGAGGGAAACCTTACCGTGGAAGAATACACATATGGGATTACCCGTAAGGAACCCAGCCATATGGACACCTAGCCCAGTACAGGGGCTGACCGGCTCCGGGCATGCTAACGCCAGTACTGGGCCTGGCGACAGACTGCTCCGCCAAGTCTGACGCCGAGGGTGCTGGAGGATGCTCGACCAGGGTACGCCAACCGGGGCACTCTACTGGGAGAGGAAGGCGCTCACATCCCCGTGTTAGGGGGAATGGCGCAGCAAGCGAGACACCCAGCCAGCCCTTCCCGCCAATTACCTGTTACCCAACACACGGGAGGAAACTGGCTCCACACGGAGGTTGTAAAACCTCGCAAAGGTGTTAGGTGTCGCCCAGCCCGCAGCTCGACAAACGTCTGCCAGAGAGGCGCCGTGCGCCAACGCATAGGAGGAGGCCACACTCCGTGTGGAGTGGGCCCTCACCCCCAGGGGGCACGGCTCGCCTTGGGAATGGTAAGCCAAGGCGATGGCGTCCACTATCCAGTGGGCCAACCTCTGCTTAGAGACAGCCTTTCCCTTCTGCTGACCTCCAAAGCAGACCAGGAGCTGCTCAGAGCTTCTGAAGCTCTGGGTGCGGTCCACGTATATGCGAAGCGCTCTTACGGGACACAGCAACGACAAGGCTGGATCTGCCTCCTCCAGGGGCAGCGCTTGCAGGTTCACCACCTGGTCTCGGAAGGGAGTGGTGGGAACCTTGGGCACGTATCCAGGCCGGGGTCTCAGGACAACGTGAGAGTAGGCCGGCCCGAACACAAGGCACTCTTCACTTACCGAAAATGCTTGGAGGTCCCCGACCCTCTTGATGGAAGTGAGCGCGATCAGGAGCGCTGTCTTGAGAGACAGGAACTTCAGCTCAACCGAATCCAGCGGCTCAAAGGGACCCTTCTGAAGTCCCGCCAGGACAATAGAGAGGTCCCAGGAGGGAATCAGGGGTGTCCTAGGAGGATGTAACCTTCTGGCACCCCTCAGGAACCTAACGATCAGGTCATGCCTCCCCAGGGACCGGCCGTCCACTGCATCGTGATGTGCTGCAATGGCAGCCACATACACCTTCAGGGTGGAGGGTGACAGCCCACGCTCCAGCCTACCTTGCAGGAAAGAAAGCACGACTCTGACCGGGCATCTCCGGGGGTCTTCTCGGTGAGAAGAACACCAATTCGTGAACAGACTCCACTTCAGAGCATAGGCCTGCCTCGTAGAAGGGGCTCTAGCCTGAGTGATAGTGTCTACCACCGCTGGGGGCAGATCACTTAGGTCTGCCGCGTCCCGTCTAGAAGCCACACGTGGAGGTTCCAGAGATCTGGACGCGGGTGCCAAATGGTGCCAAGCCCCTGAGAGAGAAGGTCTCTCCTCAGGGGGATGCGCCAGGGAGGGGCTGTCACGAGGAGCATGAGTTCCGAAAACCAGGTCCGGGTGGGCCAGTAAGGCGCAACCAACAGGACCTGTTCCTCGTCCTCCCTGACCTTGCACAGTGTCTGTGCGAGCAGGCTCACTGGGGGAAACGCATACTTGCGTAAAGCCCGAGGCCAGCTGTGTGCCAGTGCATCTGTGCCCAGGGGGGCCTGGGACAGGGAATAGTACAGCTGGCAGTGGGAGGACTCGTGGGAAGCAAACAGGTCTACCTGGGCTTCCCCGAATCGACTCCAGATCAGCAGGACCGTCTGGGGATGGAGTCGCCATTCCCCGGGGAAAGTGAGCTGTCGTGAGAGCGCGTCGGCTGCACGATTGAGCTCCCCCGGGATGTGGACAGCGCGCAGCGACTTGAGCCACGTCTGACTCCAGAGGAGGAGATGACGGGCGAGTTGAGACATGCGACGTGATCGTAACCCGCCTTGTCGGTTGATGTACGAAACAGCCGCAGTGTTGTCCGTGCGGACCAACACGTGCTTGTCCAGCACTAGCGGACGAAACCGTCGCAAAGCTAGATGCACTGCCAGCAACTCCAGGCAGTTGATGTGCCAAAGCAGTCGAGGTCCTGTCCAGGACCCTGAGGCTGCCTGCCCGTTGCATGTCGCGCCCCAGCCCGAGTTGGAGGCATCTGTTGTGACAACAACGTGCCGGGACACTTGCTCTAAGGGCACGCCGGCCCGTAGAAAGGCAAGGTCCGACCAAGGACTGAATAGGCGGCGACACATCAGTGTGATGGTGACACGATGTGTACCGCGGCGCCATGCCCATCTCGGGACTCGGGAGTGTAACCAGTGCTGAAGTGGTCTCATATGAAGCAACCCGAGCGGCGTGACTGCGGCTGCGGATGCCATATGCCCCAGGAGCCTCTGAAAGTGTTTCAGCGGTACCACTGTCCTGCCTCTGAAGGAACTCAGGCAGTTCAGCACTGAGTGGGCACGCTCGCTGGTGAGGCGTGCCGTCATACTCACCGAGTCTAACTCCATACCGAGATAAGAGATTCTCTGCACAGGGGAGAGCTTGCTCTTCTCTCGGTTGACCTGAAGCCCCAACCGACTGAGGTGCCGAAGCACGAAGTCCCTGTGATCGCACAACTCTTCTCGGGACCGGGCCATAATGAGCCAGTCGTCGAGATAGTTGAGGATCCTGATGCCCACTTCCCAAAGTGGGGCAAGGGCGCCCTCCGCGACCTTCGTGAAGACACGGGGGGACAGGGAGAGCCCGAAGGGGAGGACCTTGTACTGCCATGCCTGACCCTCGAAAGCAAAGCGCAGGAACGGTCTGTGACGAGGGAGGATAGAGACATGAAAGTACGCGTCTTTCAGGTCGATCGCTGCAAACCAGTCCTGGGGCTGGACGCATTTGATAATGCGTTTCTGCGTCAACATCCTGAACGGGAGCTTGTGTAGGGCCCGATTCAAGACTCGCAGATCCAGGATAGGTCGAAGGCCACCGCTCTTCTTGGGCACGATGAAGTAAGGGCTGTAAAACCCCGTCCTCATCTCGGCTGGAGGGACCGGCTCGATTGCATCCTTCGCCAGGAGGACAGCAATCTCCTCGCGCAAGACAGGGGCGTCCTTGACTGCCACCGAAGTCTCGAGTACGCCATTGAACTTGGGGGGTCGCCGGGCGAATTGAATCGCATAGCCGAGTCGAACCGTCCGGATGAGCCAGCGTGACGGGTTGGGCAGCGCAAGCCACGCTCCCAGATACCGTACAAGTGGCACCAAAGGGACAGTCGACATACCCGCAGTGGTGCAGCGATGGGGAGTCGTGCCGGAAGGCCCAGAAGGCACTGCGTCCTGGGTCATCGCAACCACACTCCTCGTGTTCCCGGAGGAACTGGCCAGAGACGCGTGGAGAGGCGTTGCGTCTCCGAACCGCGACCTCTTGGCCGCTGGCGAAAGGGGGCGTCGTGGGTGAGAGTGAGGAAGCTGTGCGTCGCTCATTGTCAAGCCACGAGCCTTGCAACTCGGAGGAAGGAGAATTTGCTCTTTGATTGAAAATGTGGGTACCACTGGCCGTCCCGCCAGTGGCGGAACAAAACAAAACAGAAACTGAAGATTCTCCGCCCGGCCCTCCTCCGGGGGAAGGAGTGGCGCTGTCTTCGCCATCTCCTGAAGAGCAGTTCTCCGCATCTCCGAGTTGCCCGTGTCAGGGCCGCTTGGTCGACTTCCTGGAGGACTTCGCAGCCGGGAGTGACACGGGGGGCGCCGCTCTCCTGCGCGGGGCTCGACGCGCCGGCCTCGAAGAACTCTCGGCACGGGGCGGAGCTGGCGTAGAGGACGCAGGGGGGCGCCCACGGCGACGAGCAGGCTGAGGCGCTACCCGCGACGGAACGGTGGCAGCCGGAGAGACACGTCGGGGCAGGATGTGCTGGATGGCCTCAGTCTGCTTCTGTACCGCCGAGAACTGCTGGGCAAAGTCCTCGACAGTGTCGCCGAACAGGCCTGCCTGGGAGATGGGGGCGTCGAGAAAGCGCGCTTTGTCCATGTCCCTCATCTCAGCCAGGTTCAGCCAGAGATGCCGCTCCTGGACCACCAGCGTGGACATCGCCTTCCCGAGGGACCGCGCCGTGACCTTCGTTGCCCGTAAGGCGAAGTCGGTCGCCGTGCGCAGCTCCTGCATCAACCCCGGGTCGGTACCACCCTCGTGCATGGTTTTGAGTGCCTTGGCTTGGTGTACCTGCAGGATAGCCATGGCATGCAGGGCAGAGGCAGCTTGGCCCGCAGCACTGTAAGCCTTGGCAGCGAGTGCGGCCGTCAGCTTACAGGCCTTGGACGGGAGGCGCGGACGATTCCTCCAAGTGGCGGCGTTTTGTGGGCACAAGTGCACCGCAACCGCCCTCTCCACCTGGGGAACCTCTACGTACCCCCTGGCTGCCCCGCCATCGAGGGTGGTGAGGATGGAAGAGGGAGAAGAGCGGCTTCTGGCCGTGAAAGGGGCCGTCCACGACTTCGTCACCTCTTCATGCACCTCCGGGAAGAAAGGCACCGGAGCAGAACGAGGTTGTGAGCCGCGTCCCGCGCCGAGAAACCAATCATCCAGCCGTGAGGGCTCGGGACTGGGCGGTGAAGTCACCTCCAGTCCGATACTCACGGCTGCCCGGGCAAGCATGGCCGACAACTCCAAGTCCGATTCGGCAGTGGCGACAACACCCGAGGGGGGCAGCCCCGCCGAACCTTCATCCTCAGAGGTCGATAACCCATCCCCCGATGCAGCAATCGACATCTGGTCCTCGGGCGGCGCACCGAAAGACACGCTGGGACCGCTGTGAGACGGCCCAGCAGAATCAATCGGCAGCTGCACGGGACAGTCGCTGCGTGAGGAGTTTGAGGTCCGTGGGGCGTGGCCCGGCGGAGAAGCTCTCACTGTGATCCTCAGATCTCCCAGAGCGCCAGCCGGCGGCCCTCTGCTCGAGCCAGAGAGACCGGGACGGGTGGCGACAGAGGGGTCTGCTGCACTCCCCTTGAGGAGTGAGAGACGCGATCGCAGCGCTGCCATGTTCATACGCCCACAGTAGACGCATGAATCATCCACGAGCGCAGCCTCAGCGTGTTGGACGCCCAGACACTGCAGACAACGCTCGTGACCGTCAACCGAAGACAGGAAACGACCGCATCCAGAAGGACACGGACGAAACGGCATCTTGAAAAAGACGCGAATCGTCCGTGATTTGCTCTTTTAGAACTGTCTCTTTTAGCCGAAGCGCCCAGGGGAATCGCCGACTCGCAGGGACACCGCTGTAATGCGCCGTCACACCGACCAGGAACAGTTAGAACAAAACAAAGATGATGGCTTTGTAGAGGTTTCTTCATCCACTACTCGGCTCCGAAGCAAAAATCTAATGAGTGGATGCACCTGTCGCCCTATTTATACCCGCTGGCACGGGGAGTGGCTCAGGTGTGTTAATCCACTTGCCAATTTCATTGGCGTTTTCTCTTAAAATCAGAGATGATTGGCCTCCCAAGTGAGACCCCATTTGTCGGTCGACATAACTCGTAGTGACCGACAGATAGGGAACTGCCTTTAAAAGTACCCTACATTTCAAAAATTTTGTAATAAATGTAATATTAACAGAAGTTTAAAAGAGAAGCATTTATATATATATATATATATATATATATATATATATATATATATATATATATATATATATATATATATAATATTTATTTTATTTTTGTCACATTATAAATGCATTTAGTGTCCCTTTGATAAAAGTATCCCTTCCAGAATAAAAGTATAAATTTATTGTTGATATAACATTTGTGGATATTTATTTATTTTTATTTGCAATATTTAAATTTTAGAAATACATTAATATAAGTTTATAAGCACATAATTTATTTGATATAGAAATTTTAACATTATAAATGTCTATACTGTGACTTTAAATAATTAATGCACTCTTGGAGGATTATTATTATTATTATTATTATTTATTTTTTTGTATAATGACAGACTTTTCATTGTTGATGGAATTATCCCCTTTTTTATTGTGGAAAATGAAAATCACTTTAGAAGTGCCTTTGTCCATTCAGCCTTATTTCCAGCTTGAGGACTTTCCAAATTTCTAGTGGAAGAGAGGAATTTGTTTAACTACACTGGCTTGATTCTTGCCTACCCTGACCTACTTTGGCCAAAACTAGTTCTTGGTTGCAGAGGAAGCCCTATTAATTAGGATTTTAATTCATCCTATGAGGATTATACAGCACACCAGGTCTCACACACTAGTCATTACCAATATTCCTGTGGACTCAGGAGCTCGGATCATTTCCATTTCAATCCAACAACACATTTTAGATTTGTTTGCAGAAAGAAAATCCAATCCTCTTTGAACAGCTACAGAAGAGTACATGTACACTTCTCTCTCTCTCTCTCTCTCTATATATATATATATATATCAATAGATGTTACCAAAAATGTACAAAACTTGTGAAATGTTAAGTTAAAGAAATGTTAAAAGCGTAAGTAGTGTTAAATGGGGTTCTGCCTGCTGACTGGTGTGAAAGTGGCCTTTTAAATGTCAATAACTTAAGTAATCACTCTCTCAAATTGGTTTAATAGGACAGAATGACAGACAAAATGCTGACAAATATTCCCAAAAATGCTATTAAAATCTGCAAAACCGAATGGCCTGTTAAATAAAATAATAATAATTCAGAAGGTACATCATATTATTGATAGCTTTGATAACTGAAAGTCTCAACTCTTTTGATGAAGCTGTCATAGACAGCCCTAATGGATTCAGAACAGCAAAGGGCATTTGTAATCTGGAACAAGAACACATTGTTGGAACAGACTCTAAACCTAGGGTTGCCACCTTCAATACAGAAAAATAAGGGATGCCTGGTGGGGGAGGGGGCCACGATGACCACAGGTCAGATGACGTGCCAGTGATGGAAAATCACAACTTAAAACATGTTTTCATTAAAAAATACCAAAGGGTTAAACACAACCTCAGCTATAACTTACAGCTGAGGTTGTGTTTAACCGTGTGGTACACCTGCGTTAACTCCGCTGCTGTAACCTAGAGAGGAGTAGAATGAGAAATTGCTAATGAAGTTTAGTAATTGTATAAGGTGGCATGAACACAGATTTTGGATAAAAACATTGTCATTGTTTGTAATGACAGTAACACCATCCAAACAGTGAAACCACGTAATAAATAACTGATTGTTACGACCTGCTCGTTTTAAAGCCGCAACATAAGAGGGATCAAACAGAGGATATTGATGCAAATACTTGTATTGTATTAAACTAATACAACAGCAATTAATGATTAATAATAAACATAAGTCTAGGGTAATAATAGAAAACAAGCAAAATAAATCTCACAACAAAACTTTCACTACATGAGGTAAGAAATGCAAAAGGAAACAAATGGTAACATAATCAACAAGCTCTACATGTTAAAACCCAGAGCCACTCCAGAGAAACAATCCCACAGAGTGCCTTTC
This sequence comes from Carassius auratus, assembly GCF_003368295.1. Lineage (NCBI taxonomy): Eukaryota > Metazoa > Chordata > Actinopteri > Cypriniformes > Cyprinidae > Carassius > Carassius auratus. The sequence goes on from NC_039262.1 coordinate 21,511,754, forward strand.
TTAGTCAACAGTTAACACACTTATATAATGGTACTAATTAGCAATTAACAGAAGACCAATCAGGAACTGTCACACTCCATCCAATAGGATCGTCACACCTCAAAAAGGAGGTTGTCTAAAGAACCGACAAAAGAAAAACAAAACCAATTCAATTCAATTAAATTCAAGTTTATTTGTATAGCGCTTTTTACAAAACAAATTGTTACAAAGCAACTTTACAGAAAAGTATGTTTCTACAATATTTAGTAGTAGCTAGTAGTTTGTGCACATTTGACAGGATTTTAGAAAAAATAAAAATAATAATAATAATACAAGACGTAGTCAGCTAGACGATGAACTATCAATATTATTAATTAAGTTATTATATGATTCAGTCACACATTTAGCAATAATTGTTAGTTCTGTTTGTTGATTCAGGGTTAGCATCATCTGAGGTCCTCTAAAGGGTCAGCATCATCTCTTCTCAGGTGTTCTGGATCCAGACTGGAGCTTGTGTAAATCCTAGTTACCACGGGATGTGAATCCCGTGGCGAAACATAGAAACAAAATAGAGACATCATTAGCATAGCCGCTGATCCAACAAAGTAAAATTAGTTTAACCCAAGCTAATGAATAAAATTTCACCTTTGATCAGATGCAACTACACTCACAAATAAAAGATACATTATTCGAATGTTTGGCGAAAGAGATGTGTTTTTAATCTAGATTTAAACAGAGAGAGTGTGTCTGAACCCCGAACATTATCAGGAAGGCTATTCCGGAGTTTGGGAGCCAAATGTGAGAAAGCTCTACCTCCTTTAGTGGACTTTGCTATCCTAGGAACTACCAAAAGTCCAGCGTTTTGTGACCTTAGGGTGCGTGATGGGTTGTAACGTGGTAGAAGGCTAGTTAGGTACGCAGGAGCTAAACCATTTAGGGCCTTATAGGTAAGTAATGATGATTTGTAACTGATACGGAACTTAATAGGTAGCCAGTGCAGAGACTGTAAAATTGGGGTAATATGATCATATTTTCTTGACCTCGTAAGGACTCTAGCTGCTGCATTTTGGACTATCTGTAGTTTGTTTATTGAACATGCTGGACAACCACTTAGAAGTGCATTACAATAGTCCAGTCTAGAGGTCATGAATGCATGAACTAGCTTTTCTGTATCAGAAACAGATAACATGTTTCGTAGCTTGGCAATGTTTCTAAGATGGAAGAATGCCGTTTTTGTAACATTGGAAATATGATTTTCAAAAGACAAATTGCTGTCTAATATAACACCCAGATTTCTGACTGTAGAGGAAGTAACAGTACATCCGTCTAGTTGCAGATGGTAATCTACAAGATTCTGTGTAGTGTTTTTTGGTCCAATAATTAGTATCTCTGTCTTATCCGAATTTAATTGGAGAAAATTATTTGTCATCCAATCTTTTACATTTTTAACACACTCTGTTAGCTTAGATAATTTGGAAGTTTCATCTGGTCTCGTTGAGATATATAGCTGAGTATAATCAGCATAACAGTGGAAGCTAATTCCGTATTTTCTAATAATATTACCAAGGGGCAACATGTATATTGAAAATAGAAGGGGACCTAGGACGGATCCCTGTGGCACTCCATATTTTACTGATGATAAATGAGATGACTCCCCATTTAAGTAAACAAAATGGTAGCGATCGGACAGGTAGGATCTAAACCATCTTAGAGCCTGCCCTTAAATACCTGTATAGTTTTGTAATCGATCTATGAGTATGTCATGATCTATGGTGTCGAACGCAGCACTAAGATCGAGTAAGACTAGAAATGAGATGCAGCCTGGATCTAACGCAAGAAGCAGGTCATTTGTAATTTTAACAAGTTCAATTTCTGTGCTATGGTGGGGCCTAAAACCTGACTGAAATTCTTCATACAGATCATTTTTATGCAGGAAGGTGCTCAATTGAGCAGACAACTTTTTCTAAAATTTTAGACATAAATGGAAGACTGAAATAGGCCTATAATTTGCCAGTACACTAGGATCTAGTTTTGGTTTCTTAATAAGAGGCTTGATAACCGCCAGCTTGAATGGTTTTGGGACGTGACCTAAAGATAACGACGAGTTAATGATATTGAGAAGCGGTTCTTCGGCTACAGGTAACAGCTCTTTCAGTAATTTAGTGGGTACAGGATCTAATAAACATGTTGTTGGTTTAGATACAGTGATAAGTTTATTTAGCTCTTCCTGTCCTATGGTTGTAAAGCACTGCAGTTTATCTCTGGGTGCGATGGATGAAACTGAAGTGTTAGATGCTGTAGAATCTACATTCGCTATTGTATTTCTAATGTTATCTATTTTATCAGTGAAGAAATTCATAAAGTCATTACTATTTAACGCTGGTGGAATATTTGAATCAGGTGGCGTCTGGTAATTTGTTAACTTAGCCACTGTGCTAAATAAAAACCTTGGATTGTTTTGGTTATTTTCAATGAGTTTGTGTATATGCTCTGCCCTAGCAGTTTTTTGAGCCTGTCTATAGCTGGACATACTGTTTTTCCATGCAAGTTACTTTCTTGAGAGAGTGAGTATTACTGCTATACCATGGTACAGTACGTTTTTTTCTAACCTTTTTCAATTTGATCGGGGCAACAGCTTCTAATGTATTAGAGAAAATAGTGCCCATGTTGTCAGTAATTTCGTCTAATTCATGTGTTTTTTTGGGTACAAATAGCAGTTGAGATAGATCAGGCAGGTTATTTGCAAATCTTTCTTTGGTGGCTGGAACAATAGTTCTGCCCAGACAGTGACATATAGTTAATATCAGTTATACGTAGCATGCACGATACAAGGAAATGGTCTGTAATATCATCACTTTGAGGTACAATATCTATAGCAGTAAGATCGATTCCATGTGATATAATTAAATCTAGTGTATGATTAAAACGATGAGTGGGCCCGGTGACATTTTGCTTGACTCCAAAGGAGTTTATTAGGTCAGTAAACGCAAGTCCTAATGTATCATTTGCATTATCAACGTGAATATTAAAATTTCCCATGATTAGTGCCTTATCAACTGTAACTAGAAGGTCTGAGAGGAAATCTGCAAATTCTTTTAGGAATTCTGTATACGGCCGTGGTGGTCTATACACAGTAGCCAGAGCAAGAGATACATTAGATTTCTTTTGCATGTCTGACAGAGTAACATTTAGCAGAAGTATTTCAAAAGAGTTAAACCTGTATCCTGTTTTCTGGGTAACATTGAGAATATCACTATATATTGTTGCAACACCTCCACCACGGCCAGTCTGACGGGGCTCATGTTTATAACAGTAGTTTGGTGGAGTAGACTCATTTAGACCAAAATAATCATTTGGTTTTAGCCAGGTTTCAGTCAAGCAGAGTAAATCAAAACTATTATCTGTGATCATTTCATTTACAATAACTGCTTTTGGTGTGAGTAATCTAATATTTATGAGCCCAAACTTTAAAATTGTTTTTGTTCATTTACTTTACATTTTTCTGGTTTAATTACGATTTCTAGATCCTACATTATATTTATATTTTGACCTCACTATTCGGGGAACAGACACAGTCTTAATAGTTTTTACAGCGCAAGTACTTTTATCATTTAAGCGGGTGGAACAAAACTCATCATAATGGTTATTTGAGAATTGTCTTACTAGTCACATGGAGCGAAGTGTCCTGGAGATGTTGTCAGAGAGCAGCTCCTCTCCGACTCTGCTGGGGTGTAATCCATCAGCACGAAACAGTCTAGGACGCTCCCAGAAAAGATTCCAGTTTGTCCTTTACAACTAATTTTAAATACTCATCTCCACAATCCCCACTTCATTTCACTCCAAGACTCCTGGGCCCTAGGACATCATAAATAAAACTAGAGAGAGAGAGGGAGTGAGAACAATTTAAAAAAAAACAAGAGAGGAGAAAGTTATACTCCACACTAAAGGAGCTCTCTTACAGCTGCAAAAGAGCATCAGCAATTAGGTTGTCTTTGCCGCGAATGTGTTTAATCTGTAGGTGGAAAGGCTGTAAAATAAGGCTCTACCTCATAATTATTTGATTCTTGTCATGCATTTGATGCAAGAAAGTTAGTGGATTGTGGTCAGTGTAAACTACGATAGGACCACAGATTGAACTTAAATAGACCTCAAAATGTTGAACGGCCAAGACCAGGGCTAAAGCCTCTTTTTCCATGGTAGAATACACTTGCTGATGACAATTACTTTTTTTGAAAAATAACTGACTGGATGTTCAATTCCCTTAGTGTCCTCTTGCAAAAGAACAGCGCCAGCACCATAAGCACTAGCATCAACTGCAGAGGTCTTTCAAAGTTAGGTCCCATCAACACATGAGCATTGGCCAAAAGAGACTTTGCATTACAAAAAGCACATTGATATTGTTGTGACCATATCTTTAAAAGATAGTTGTTAATAGGATAACACTTTGCTATTGTATAAGGTCCAGTAAACCTAGCTTGGAATTAACTACTTAAAAAAAGGTAACAAAGCAAGCACTTGATCGTCTACTTGGAAACATCTTGCTTGAACCATACGATCAAACAACTTCTTATTTTTTCCTGAGACTTACCTAATTTTCGTAGAGCAATGGCTCTTGCTCGATAACAAAAACTACTCACGTAGTCCAAGACATTCTCAGGGGATCAGATGTTTTCCATTCATCTGCTAAAACAGCAATAGGGCCTCTGACCGTGTGTCCAAATACGAACTCATTAGTACTAAAACCAGTGCTTTCTTGCACAAACTCACGAATAGCTAACAGCATCCAAGGAAGTCCATCCTCCCAGTCACAATCAAGTTCAACACAATACGATCTCAAATGTTACTTAAGAGTCTGATGGAACCTTTCCAACCCTCCTTGACACCGGAGGTGGTAAGCACTTGAGATATTGTGTAAAATTGAGTGGTTGCATTACTTTTGAGAATTGTTGGGACATAAAATTGGAACCCTGAAAAGACTTAATGGTTTTTGGAATACCAAAAACAGACATGAAACTTGTTAAAGCCTTTACAATCAATTTATTTGTAATTGATCTCAGTGGATAAGCTGCAGGATAATGTGTAGACTGACACATTATAGTAAGCATGCCCAGCCATAGATCGTGGTAAAGGACCAACACAATCGATGGTCAAATTTTCAAATGGAGTAGTAAGTACAGCAATGGGCTGTAAGGGAGCCAATGGAACCTTTTGATTTGGCTTTCCAGTCATTTGACAAATGTGGCAAGATCGTATATAGAAAACCACATATCTCTTAATTCTAGGCCAATAGAATTTCCTCATTCTATCATACATCTTCCATACCCCCCATATGACCAGCAAGGCCCTGGTGTGATAAGTGTAAGACGGCTTTACGAAAAGTAAGAGGAACTACAATTTGGATCCTAGGATCAGGAGAACTTACAGAACTTATAGGCTGCTGTCTAAAAAACAATCCATCTTGAAGAAAGTGGAAGGAAGACCTGGTTTTATTTCCTCTACCAGCAGCTAAGGAGAACAAGTCTTGAAGGATTCCATCCGCGCTCTGGGCTTTGATTAATTCATCTTGAGTCACACTATAAAGTGGAGACAAAGAACAAGTGTTAACATGGTCATCACAAATAAATGGTCTTTCAGACATGGAAGCAGACTTGTCAGTCTGATCATCAACACATGGTACTTTCTGCACAGGAATCTCTTCTTCGGCCATTGTATACACAGTATCCACAGTATCAGGTTCTGATTGAGAGTTAATAGATTAAATAAAAGCATCACTAAGAACATTTTTTCCATTTCATCTGACATCCTTCTCTAAGCCATTGCTCGAGTTATCGCACAAGCCGGAAATAAGTTTGGACAGTCAGAAGATCCATACAATTACTATTATAGGGAACTACTATAGGTGGAACTCCAACATCTGACTTTTCCTAAACATTTCCTTCAGCCAAGTCATTGCAGAGTATGAAAGTGACACCAGGGATAGGAAGCAAACCACAAACTCCTACAACTACATCACCTGATAAAAGCTCAGAATTAAGGTGGATGTGGTGTAAAGGAACTTCCATGTAGCCCATTTCAAGCACTCTGAACAACATGTGAGATCCAGTAGCAGTACGTTCAGACAACGGCAAAAGTCCTACCAACAAAAATGATTGCCCTGCCCCAGTATCTCGAAGGATACAAACAGGCACGGTTTCATCACAGTCAGGCAAAGAAACACTCCCATCAGTAAGAAATGGCCCAAAATCACAGTTTTTGACATTCTCCACCTTAGTGATATCCATCTGCTCATTCTGCTTGTCAGGTCTAAAATTCACACTAGTAGAAATTAAGCCAACAGGTTTAACAGCTTTGTCTTTCTTTTTAAGAACAGCACAGTCTGAAAACTTATGTCCTGGCTTCCTACAATAAAAGCAAACCATTTCTCCTTTTGTACGTGTCAATGAAGCATTATCTACAGAAGTTGACAACACTCTGACTTGCAACCATCTTTTTATACTTAACTGAAAGCCTAAACTTTGACCTGCTTAACTCAAGGAGTAGAACTTTGATGAGTGAGAACAAATTCATCTGCCATAAGCGCAGCATCAGCAAATTTAGTAAATTTGTGTTCATTAAGATACATAGCCACAGTATTTGGAACACAACTTTTAAATGTTTCCTAAAGAATGAGCTCCTAAGCTGTTCCTTAGTGGTAATTATTACAGAGGAACACCAACGATCAAACAGATTTTCTTTTTCTCTGGCAAACTCGAGATAAGTGCACTTCTCAACCTTCAAATAACTCCTAAATTCTGGCAATATGCTTCAGGTACCAATTCATAAGCATGCAATATCACAGTCTTTGCTGTCTCATATTCAGCACTTTGCTCAGTAGTCAACGCGGAATACACCTCCTGTGCTCTACCTACCAACACACATTGTGATAATTATGTCCAAAAATTTTTTGGCCATTTCAATGTAAGGGAAACATGTCAATTTAGCTCAAAAGGGAATCATTTAAGATTTTAAAGGAAATTTGAACAGAATCACTGTTTCACGACTGATCACTAAGACGCCCTGCGATTCACTGAACAAGCTGTTTAACATCAAATCTGCGCTGGATATTAATATCCAAAGTAAAGTGAAACACTATCAATTAGCACAGTAACAAGATTGGCAGTTTAAGACATTAACTTGTAAGCACAAAACACAAGATACTTCTCTTTTCAATATGAATAAGGCTTTATTAGATAAATCTAAGACATATAAACTAATCTAACACATAAGCACACACACTCACACATTCACAAAAGTTACTTGCATGCGTCTGCAAGTAGTTTCCCGATAACGGTGATTGTAAGTTCAGTAATCGTTGAAGTGACGTCTTGGGAAGCCCGTGGTTGGCCGTTGGTTTTAACATTATTTCTTTAACAATAGACAACCTATGAAATCTAATGTAATCAATCAGAAAATGATTAAGGTGAAAAAAAAAATAAATAAAATAAAATAAAAACTATCATTACACTATCTGCCTCAAGAGATGATTTCTCCCGAGGTATGCTGTTGCACATCTGACAAGCCACCGCGTGCAACAGAGAACACTCGGCAACAAATTGACCCGCCCTCCTCTGACTCTGATTGGCCATGAACCTGAAACAAACCAATCAATCCAATGATGGTAGCGAATATTAAAAAGTAAATAAAATAAAATAATAAAGTATCTTATGCTAACCAAGGCTGCATTTAACAAAAAAAAAAATATTATGAAATATTGTTATAGTTTAAAATTCTTACATTTTTCTTCAGTGTCATATGATCTTTTTGAAATCATTTTAATATGCTGATTTTGTGGTCAATACTATTTGTAAGGATTTATTGGTAAGTAGAAAGTTCAAATTGACAGCATGTATTTAAATATTATTTTTAAATGCTGTGTTGTTCTTGACTTTTGTATGATGATGGGAACGAACAAATTGATCGATAGATACTATGATTTAGATGTTTAAAGATTTTTTTGTTTATTTAATTATCAGAATTTTTAAGCAAATATTAATGTATGCAGTCAATTTACATTAATTTGATTTATAAATATAACAAGCACAATTTGATAACTCTACAACAGACAATGTCTGCTCACATAACAGTATGTTGTACATGAAACCATCTTTAACTCTCTTCCAACATCTCTGAATCTAACGATCTGCAAAAATACACATCGTAACTGAGGGCACATGTCATCTACCATTGTTGTTGAAAGCAAATCACATTAAATATGGATGGATGCTTTCATACATAGCTGAAAGCCAAGAAGCTGAGCCTTCCAACTTTTAGGCCTTGAGCCTTATAGCGAAGCAGAAAAGTGGCAGTCAAAAGAAATGACTCTGAGCATAAAGTAGAGGCCTTTATGGAACCAAAGCTACAAGCAATTTGTCTGTGTACATTGAAGGTGAAACTGCTGTGAGACATGACACAATAGATTTAATCGATTTAAATCACTAAGAATCAAATGAAATGCGATTTCAATAGCGATTCATTGCTTTCAAAATATATACACATTATATTACTACAAGCATGAATTAATGAGAGACCTTGAACAGTGTTTGTGCCTTGCATCTCTTCTTCACACGCTCACACAGGATTTTGCTTGTGCTCCGGTCCTCTCACTGATGCAGCTGATGTGGATCTCTCATTAGGACTTGTGGCGAGTAATGATGAGTAGTTCAGCCATGAAACTCTATCGGTGCTCTAATTGGTTCATTCAAAATTACATTCCCAGCCAATCAGGTTCTAATTAGAATTACAGTGTGCCTGTAAACCAGACAAATTCCATGCTCACCACACCTGCGTAATGCGTATCCTCTTCTCTTTTCAATATGAATAAGGCTTTATTAAATAAATCTAAGACATTTAAGCTAATCTAACACATAAGTACATGCACTCACACATTCACACAAGTTGAAAGTTTAAGAGAATGAGAATGTGGAATCCCAAGTTTGAAGCGATACTGAAATTGCATAGACATGAACAGCCATCAATCACTTAATTAACCCTCGCATTGAGTTCCTCAATGAGGTTAAAATTATATTAAATCCACCAGTACAAATGTGAGTCTGGAGGTGTTACTTGCGTCTCCTGTGTAAAGGGGGTTTCCCGATGTTGCTGATTGGCTGGAAGTTCAGTAGTCGCTGAAGTGACGTTTTGGTAAAGCCCGTTGTTGGGTGTTGGCTGACGATGCAGAGTTGTGGGCTTGTTGAAGTTGAAAGGGCACTCGAGGTCAGACTCGGAGACATGAAACTCTCAAACAGAAAAGAAAATAAACTAAAGTAAAATAATTGAAGTCAAGTTTGACGAACCTAGGTGGTGTTTCTTCTCATTGTGGCTAAGTAGCAGCAGGCCAACGTATGCTTGGAAGCACGCTCAAAGAACGCTAACAGTGATGACTAAAAGCATGACTAAAAAGCAGGCAACAGTATAGCCTATACGTTGAAATGGTCAATTCAAGTGATGTTAATGTTGAAAGCTATTCTGTGAAAGAGTTGTTTGGTTATCTTGCTTCTGACTTGTGGCACCAGTAATGATTTACAACATCCTGTTGCCTTTCTGAGGAATTCAGCTAATGTTTTAACCACGATCCTGATCGAATATATATAACAAATGTAAAAAGTGTATATCAAACTTGAGAATTTATAGCACATTTATTTATAATTTTTTTTTTTTTATTGAGAATGCATTGACTAAAAATAAAATAAAATAAAAAAAGTTTTAATACAATATTAAATGTGATTGTCTATTATTATTATTATTATTATTATTATTATTATTATTATTATGTTATTTTATTTTGACTGATAGCAGTCCAGTAGCCTCTTTCATAAAACAAGTTTACAAAATAATAGTTTGACATATTGGCAGTTGATTTGGTTCAAAATAAGTCAGACTAACTGAAATAAACCTGGCTTATATGGTATACTTGTTTTATGAAACAGGACCCTGTGATCCAAAGTCATGATAAAAAATAAATAAAAAAAATAAAAAAATAAATCTTCGAGAAAAAAAAAAACTGTCTGTGCAAATTGCTTTCATTTCACATGCAAGAGTTTCATGTAAGCACATGCATGAACAAGAACAGAACCTGGTGTTCCCCAAAGACACATTGAAAAAAATGTCAGCATTGTTCAGTGTGGAAAGGGAAAGTACAACTGTGAATCACAACTTGTGGTCATAACCCAGAGTGCTACAGACCCTCTCATGTGACTGACACAGCCATCAAAAGGCAGAGCAAAGGCAAAAAGGAGAAAATAATGAAAAGAGGAAAGCAAGCAAGAGTGAAACGTTTCAATTTATTGAGATTAGATTTCAAGATCAAACAGTGGATGGATTTGCATAGCCCAGGGTTGGCTGTAGCCCACTTTCCCCAGCTCTCTTGAAAGACAGCCAGTGCATGCCATTATCTGTGCTGAGGTTCCACAGCTCAGAGAAAAAGCGAGGTTGGCAGTGACACAGCCTCTAGTGTTCGGTCCCACAGTCTGTAAGGGAAGAGTGGCACAAATCAGCCTCCGTTTGTGTGTGGTCAGACTGACCTGTATTTTATGATGCAATTTTGAATTTGGTAAGCAAGCTAAAATAATTATGAAAGTGGCTGAATGTTGTAACCTGAAGACTAATCTAATCCATTTCCTCTCTTTTGTTCCTTTTCCCAATCTGCTATGACTTTAAGAGAAAATGCCAATGAAATTTGGCTAGTGGATTTTGCATCCCTGAGCCACTCCCATGCATATGTGTATTTCTTGGTTGTGGCATGTGAATAATAATGGGCATACCTAACCGAGACGTTCCCTATCTGTCAGTCACTCAGAGTTATGTTGTGATGACATAAGGGGGTCCATGGAAAGAGCCACAACCTGAACCCGTCACAAGCCTGTGACATTGCAAATGTTGACAACCAGCCGCATGTCAGACAAATTATACAAAAGGTTGTGACTTTCCCAACTCCTCTGCACAAATTTACTGACCTTGGCACTCACAGGGACCAAAAGGTGAGTACATTGCTGCTGGAGATAGCCATGCCGCTGTTCCTAACACAGCAAATATTTGTTGAGAGAAGGGATTTCAACCATTTGATTTGACCCAGGCCTGGGGCAGTACTACATATGGAATGGATTCTGAGGCAGGTCCTACCTGAGAGAAGGGATTAATGACTGCCAGCAGAGCCTGACAGAATGGTCTGTCAAAGGGAAGTTGATGGTTCACGATGAGGGAAACCACATATGGGATCGGATACCCTGCCAAGCTAGCACCGATACTGGGCCTGGTGTCAGACTGCTCCGCCTAGTCTAACTATCCAGTGGTCCAACCTCTGCTTGAAGGAAACCATTCCTTTCTGCTGACCTCCATAAAAGACAAAGAGCTGCTTAGAGCTTCTGAAGCTCCAGATGCAGTCCTGGTATGTGTGCAATGCTCAGCAATGCTAAGGCTGGGTCTGCCGAGGTCAGTGATTGCAGGTCACCAGGTGACCGCGAAAAGGCATGGTGGAAACCTGGGGCACATATCCAGGCTGAGGTCTCAGGACAGTATGAGAGTAGGCCTGCCCGAACACAAGACACTTTTCATGCACCGAAAATGCAGGAGGTCCCCGACCCTCTTGATGGAAGTGAATACAATCCGGAGTGCTGACTTAGCAGACAGTAATGTAAGCTCTACTGAATCCATTGGCTCAAAGGGATCTGTTTGAAGGCTAGCCAGGTTTGTAGAGAGATCCTAAGAGGGCACCAGGGGTTGCCTAGGAGAATTTTACATTCTGGCATCCCCAGGATCCTGATGATGAGTTTGCCTTTCCAGGGACTGGCAGTCCACTGCTTTGTTATGTGATGCGATTAAAAGCTACATGCACATTCAAGGTGGAGGCTGACAGCTTACGTTCCAACCTTTCTTGCAGGAAAGAAAGCACTACTCCAATCGTGCTTCTTTGGGGTTCTTGGTGAAAAGAACACCAGTTCATGGAAATACTCCATTTCATTGCATAGGCTTGCCTCACAGAAGGAGCTCTAGCCTGAGTTATAGTGTCTACCACCACTGGTGGCAGATAACTTAAGTCTGGCATGTCCAATCCAGAAGCTACACTTGGAGGTCCCAGAGATCTAGACATGGGGGCAATATGGTGCTGAGCCCCTGAGAATTATTTTGGGTATGTGAGCTGTCATGGGAGCATGTTGGCAGCTCGATTGTGCTCACCGGAATGTAAACAGTGCACAGTGACTTGAGGAGAAGGTGACGGGCAAGCTGTGACACTAGATGTGTTTGTAGACCTCCCTGCCAGTTGATGTATGAGACAGCAGCAGTGTTGTCAATGCGGACCAACACATGCTTGTTTTGCCTCAGTGGCCAGAACTGTCACAATGCTAGATGCCCTACCAAAAGCTCAATGCAGTCCAGAGCCCCAAGGCTGCCTTCCCATTGCATGTAATACCTCAGGCCGTACTGGAGGCATCAGTCGTGACAATGACATGCCGGGAAACTTGTTTTAAGGGCTCCCCAGCCTGTAGAAGGGCAAGATTCATGCATGGACTGAATTCATTTACATTTATTCATTTAGCGAATGCTTTTATCCAAAGCGACTTACAATTGCTATGTATGTCAGAGGTCGCACGCCTCAGGAGCAACTAGGGGTTAAGTGTCTTGCTCAGAGACACATTGGTGTCTCACAGTGGTTTCGAACCCGGGTCTCTCACACCAAAGGCATTTGTTTTAAAAACTGCGCCAACACCACCCATAGGCAGTGTGATGATCATGCAAAGTGTGCCTAGATGCCTTCCCCATCTCTGGACTTGGGAGTGTAAACAGAGTGACCCAAAGCCCCAACTGGTTGAGGTGCCAAAGAACCAGGTCCCTGTAATCACACAACTGCTCTGGTGACTGGGCCATGATCAGCCAGTTGTCGAGGTAGTTGAAGATTGATACTTAAGTAGTTGTCCACGACAAACAGTGTTGATCTGTGGTCCTTTTGAACATTGAAAGAATGCCATATTCTCCTGTTCTGTCAGAGGATGCTCCTGTCACCTATTTATACCTTTATGCACTGGGAGTGGCTCAGGCATGCAAAATCCACTTGCCAAATTTGAATGGCTTCTTCTCTTTTTGCTCTCTAGTAAACCCCCTTTTTCGTAACGACATATCTCGAAGGGACCGACAGATAGGGAACCACATATTTGTACTATACAAATGTGAAATTAATTTGGGGAAAAAATAAATAAATGAACCCCATGTGGATTTATACAAACTGTGAATGTCAAAAAAATGTTATGTTATGCCCTGCTCTCCCCTACCCATAATGCACTCTGAGGATTGTGCCCAAGGTATTCTCAGTCTCATTAGAAGATGGCACCAAAAACCACATGTCCAGTGTCAGCACAGCATACTTTTATACAGGTATAAAGGTTCTAATTGATTTCACAATATCTCAATTGAGGTTTATACATGTTAGTTTCCATGTCTACTTGAGCTGCCAGTTTCTTTTCGAACTGTTAATAAACAGTTAATCAGTATTGCTAAAACCCCAGATTATGAAAGTTTGTTCTTATTGGGTATAACTGGCCTTTAATAAACACAACTTCTGCTTTACAAAGCCTGGCTTTCAGCTAATGATTCTGAGCATCAGTTACTGCTTTGGAGGACAAAGGGTATAGTTAAACCTTGTGCATTCTGGACACCACTGTAGTGAAAAGTACTGAGAGATTGAGTCAGTCTTTTATAGGTGCTTGTTGGTCATAAATCAATATGTAAATGAGCTGGTGCTCATGCAGCCAGGATATGAGATTTGACTGACAAAGGTTGGCACACTAAAAAAGGTTATATATTTGATTAGAATGGCTTACATTCAAACCACAGATGTGAAACTTGGCACTTACTTGCCGTGACACGAATAGGAGACATACCTATTGCTCAGACAATTTTAACCTTCTCTGTTGAGTAGAAAAACAAACAACACAATGTCCAGTCACCATATTTCCATGAAATAAAAGTGAATGGAGACCATTGGGACTGTTTTGAAAAGAGCAGCTTGGGGATTTAACACATTTTTTCTACTTGTGTTTTACACAACATTGAATGTCATATGTGACCCTGGATCACAAAACCAGTTCTAAGTAGCCGGGGTATATTTGTAGCAATAACCAAAAATACATTGTATGGGTCAAAATGATGGATTTTTTTTTTCTTTTTTTCTTTTTTGCAAACTTAAAAACTTAATTTTTAATTAGTAATATGCATTGCTAAGAACTTCATTTGGACAACTTTAAAGGTGAGTTTCTCAATATTCAGATTATTTATTTATTAAGCACTTTCAGATGAAATTGACATGATATTCAGTTTTCTGACAGTATAAATCTCAGTTTTACATATGAGTTTTAAACAAACATGAAAAGAGAAATTCCCATTTTTAAGCAAGCAATTGACAATTGACCTGCTTTATAATGCTTAAAATGGTTTTTAATGCTGTGAAAAAAATGTGATACATTATATTTTAATAAAATATAATAATTTAAAGGCTTACAGTAAATAATACAAAATATTATTATTATTATTATTATTATTATTATTATTATTATTATTATTATTATTATTATTATTATTATTTTATTAATGGCAAAATGTGAGACATTATCATTTAATGGTTTACAATAAATAAATAAAAAATAATTATTATATAATAATAATAATTATTTTTAATGTCAAAATGAGGTGCCATTACAGTGAGGATAAAAGGTTGAACATGTATATATTTGCACTAGGAAGAAGCACAACAATTCCCCCACCATGCCTAACACAATTTGAATTTGGTTACTGGTGTTATATTAGACAGTGATACATTCCCGTTCTCTAATATAAAAAGTCTAGATACAGCATGCATACTGCAAGTTGCCAGCAAATGCTCTTGTAAGATGACTGTGTTTCCAAACTCCAGCAATTTTACTCATCTCAGCTGGTATCTCACCATGAAAGAACAGAAGTGAAGCAGCAGTCGAATGGAAGTCACTTATTAGAGCCGTGCAGGCCATATTTATTATTGTAATTTTATCAGGACCTGGCAGTGTTTGTCATACCCAAGTGGGAATTTGCATATGACAAACATAAATTCTGAGGTCAGCACTCTCAGCCAATCAGATTAAAGGACTGGAACTGTTGTATAATAGCATATTGATGGCCTCAAACAGACGTGGAATATATACCACAAAACTTTCATTTTCATGTCATTATGTCTTTAAATATTGAACGAGAACAATTTATGCATGCTTGAAAGGCACCAGGAAGAGACAAAAAAGAGAAACAGAAAGCACAAATATCTTAAACTGCTATCAGAACTCCTCACTCAGTGGAGAAAGGTCTGAATAAGTTAAAAAGATTACGTTCACCTTTTTGACCATTAGAAAGGTACTTAAGCCCAAATTGCCTGCAGCTGTGGATGTAGATATAAATGTCTCATACTGCCTCACAAAGGCAAAATCCAAGAACAAAATGTTATTATTATTATTATTATTATTATTATTATTATTATTATTATTATTATTATTATTGAATTTATTCTTAAAAATGGATTATCTATTTATATATAAAAAAAAAATTAAAAAAAAATAATAATTCATACAAGATTCATGTCAGTTGTTTAGTTTTGAGTTTACATCCTGACTGCTACATGGCAGTCTTTATCTCTGAACGACAGTGAGCCTGACCGGAAATACTAGCATTAGGGCATTAGGGCATGCAGTTGTGCCAATTTGGAGATTTTGTCACCAAATTGAGCTACTTTCTCATTGTTGCTGCTTTTTTATTTCATTTTATTTTATTGTTTTATTTTTATTTATTTATTTTGTGACAATGAGATATTTTAGCTATATTTAAATAAAACTTGCGATTTTTTTGGAGATTTATTTTTTATTTTTTACTTGGTCACACCTTGATGTAGGCCTGTGACCTCTCACGTTTGCTCTCTATCATGCCAATGAGTCTGCGCAGTGAACACACCAGTACGCCATCCATACCAGCCATGACACACGTGAAATTTCATGCACAGTAATGTCAACCAGACACTGAGAGACACAGTGCATCACCGTGTCATGTGTGCTGTGATGCAGTATTTTGTAGTGTGTTGACTAAAATAAGCTTGTATGAATAAAGTCTTTGCTTTTGGAGAATCATAATATCTCTTATATGTTGTATTTGAGCAGGATAGGGATGCACTCTGGTGACATATAAAACAAATTCCCAACAAATTCCATAATTCCCAAAAAGTTTGATGTGCTTCGCAAGAATTTCCTAATGTACCATTATACGTATCGTATTGCAAAATTCTTGGCAATACAGCCCTACTATTTAGGATGTATAGGGTGGATAGTATGCACCTTGAGAAGCAGGACCTATCTCAAACTTAAACGGTACAGCCATCAACAGGCTTCATTAACACTCATGTTTCTGCTAATAACTTTTGAACTGTAATGTCAAGAATGAAAAAAATGCATACCAAAAATAACATTTCTATCATTTTATCATAACATTCATATCATTTGAATTTTACCTTTTCAAACAAAAATAAAACTATTAATTTATTTAAAAAATAAATCAAATTGAGCACAAACTTTTAAATGGCAGTGTCATAGTTTTGTGTGTTGTAAATATATATATATATATATATTTTTTTTCCTCATTCAATTTTATTACATAAACATCCATTTATGTTAACTATTCAATATAATAAATAATATACAGGTGCATCTCAATAAGTTTGAATGTTGTGGAAAAGTCAGCACTCTCAAAACTTAAATAGTGAAACTCATGTATTAAATAAATTCACCTTTTTTTTCTTTTTGATGTCACGGTTCGGTTCGGTTCGGTACGTTTTATATATAGCAAAATGTAAAAACATCTCAACTTTTTAAAATGCCGCAAGCGCACCGAGGGTCATGTGACAAGAACTAACCAATCAGCTTCATCCTTTCCCATAACAACATTGCCCGAGCGCTTTGGAAAGGAGGAGAAACGGCGCGACTAGCGTTTTCCACGCGTTTTTAGGCATGATATGTGAATGGCCCCTAAGGCGCTTGCTCACTCAGCACGCGCTGAAGGCTCGTTGCAAAATGTCTAATGCATTTAACCCTTGTGCTTTGTTCAAATTCACTACCCTTTCGAGTTGTTCGTGGATGAAAACCATCCTGCTGTAAAAATGTATCAGATTCATATTTTTTCATTTTTTTTTTTGCATAAATCTGTTAATCAACTTCAGTCCTGATTAAAACTACCAAATGTTTAAAAAAAATCCAAGAATTTAACTCTTTAATTGCCAATTTCATAAATGATGTCACTGATTTGGGGGAAAAAACACACAAAATGACTTATTTTCAATATAAAAGTAATTGTGGCTGGATTTTTATTTTACTTTTTATAACAGTCTTGGGCATGTCAAAGATTAGTAGCAACATTGGCTTTGATGCATTGTTAGTTTTTGTGCAGCATTAGATTAAAAAATGTTCTCCCTAATTAGTTGTTGGTGGCTGTTTTTGCCCCATTGACTTCCATTATAAAGACATTTTTTGATTGCAAAGCCATGACACCATATAATCATGCATTCTTGATTGTTTGTGGTTTTCCCTTTTGGGAAGAGGTAAAAATATATATTTTTACAGTTGATCACTACGTGGGACCATTAACCCTTTAGATAGGCCTGTGCAAACAAAGGCTTAGTTTCTGGCTTGTATATGGAGCTATATGGAGTATAACAGCAAATTATAGTGTTTGAAATACATTATAACTTAAAGGGAATCCACAGTGCACCCAAACACCAGACCTGTTGGTTATTGGAGGATCTATTTCTGGTCTGTTAAACCCATTGGCCATTTTGCAACGAGCCTTCAGCGTGTGCTGAGTGAGCGAGCGCCTGACTGAGTAGCCTAACATAAACATATAACTATAAGTTGGTGTTTTTTTTCTTCTTCGGGAGTGTCAGGGGCGTTGCCTGTTACGTCGTTTGGGTTATTGGGCTACCTTGTTGAACGGTTCAATACGAATACGCATATCTCTACACCCCTAAAATATATATGTATATATATATATATATATATTTCAGATTTTGCACTTTTTCAAAATCACTCATCAAAAAAGCAACAAATGTTGTCAACATTGAAAAACAAACATTTTCACTTTTTTGGCCCTTTAAATCCCACTGTGTATCATCCTTCACAATTCACAGCATTTAATCCACATTCCTATTCTATGTTCGCTCACTTTCACCTGTCAGAGACCATCTAAACCACGGCTGACTTCACAGGATTGAGCACTCAGTAGTTGGTGGTGGAATGCCAGGTCTATTCTGAGGCACCAGCATTGATTTGAGGCTCATGTAATTGCTGTCTGTTCAGCCACACAAACTCCAAGGTCAGAACACAGTTTCAGCAGACCCTCGTGCTTGTGCCGCCTTCATAATTAGTCACTGCTAGAGTGATTTAAGAAGCATTCAGTGTAAAAATGCAGCACTTATCTGCCCCCTTTTTTTTCAGTGTTTCTTAAAAAAAAAAATTCTAATTCAGAAGATCTTGATTTAATTCAAATTTGTTAAGATTCTGCATATTAATTATTAATTCTGGCATATAATTCTTATATATTTTTAGTATCCAGTTTGCTATGGTTCAATAGTTTGGGATTGGTAATTAATTTATTAATTAATTTATTTATATTTTTGTTTAATTTATTTTTTGTATGTTTTGAACAAAGTATCTTCTGCAAATGTTGCATTTATTTGATCTAAAATTCAGTAAAATAATAATAACAATAATAACAACAATAACAACAACAACTACAATAATAATAATAATAATAATAATAATAATAATAATAATAATAATAATAATAATAATAATAATTTTCAGTGATGAAAGCTGAATTTTCAGCATTACTTCAGTCTTAAGTGTCCACTTCAGAAATCAATCTAATATGCTGATTGGCTGCTCAAGTAACATTTATTATTATTATTATTACTATTATTATTATTATTATCAATTTTGAAAACAGTTGTGCTGAACATTTTTTTTTTTTTTTTTTTTTTTTTTTTGTGAAACTATATTTTTATTTTTGATTTTATTATTAGAATGTTTTTTTCCAGGATTCTTTGATGAAGAGAAAGTTTTCAAAAATAGCATGTATTTTATTATAATAAAGTATACTATTATTTTAAATTATCATAAATTGTAAAAAATGTATTTCATTTTAATTCAATATATTTTTATCCTGAGATTTGATATATTTGCAGTAGGAAATTTAAAATATCTTCATGGAACTTCTCTTAATGTCATTGTTTTGGCATAAAATAAAAATCAATTAATTTTTACCCATGCAATGTATTTTTTTTGCTATTGCTGCAAATATATCCCAGCGACTTAAGACTTAAGACAGGGTTCACAAAATCTACATAAATGAAACATTCTGCAGTCGATTTATTGACAATACACACATTAAAGGCGTCATATGATGCAGTTTCAAGTTTCCTTTCTATGTGGAGTGTTACAAGCTCTTGATTCATAAAGAAGATCTGTAAAGTTGATTTATATATATATATATATATATATATATATATATATAATATATATATTGTTAGCATCCAGTCAGAGCCAGCTGCTATTTAGATGAATGTGAATTCCAGCAGATAGCTTTCTCCAGGTATTCTGGTGTCGCTCCAGATGTGTGTGTATGTATCTGTGTGCGCTCATGTGTGACCATGTGCACGTTTTCCCTCTGGAGCAGTCAGCAGAAATGACACCTGCCCACCTTGTTCCACTCCACTCTCTTTCTCACTGCTCTTGATGCTTGACAGCTCTACACGTGTAAAGGCCATCTCTAAAGGGGCAGGTCTACTTCCAGCCAGTAAGAGGTGACTTTATTGGGACTTGTAAACACATTTTCACCAGACTAAGCTGCACCACAGGGAGCCTAAACTCTGATATGAACAAGTCTGTTAAACTAGACTGAGACTCCAGTGCTTTGCGGTACAGTCTTTGACCTTTTGTCTGCAGCATGATGGGATCTGACAGTTAATACAAGAGTGGAGCAGCAGTAATAGAGGCATAATTATAGAATACAGGCACAGTTGCTCAAAAAAGCTAAATGTACCATTCAGATTGTGAAAATGTGAAATACATTAAGCTCTGTAACTTCTATCAGATTTTCTCCTCTCACAAATAAGCTAAAGAAAGGTTGCATGCTGTGTAGGATTAATACTTTGAGAAAGATCAAAGCTGTAAATGAATTGATTTGAAAGTTTCAAACAAATCAAAGTAATACTTAAGTAGAGGTCTACACGGAGGACCCAAGACCCGAGGACCCGGACCCAGGTCCAACTTTCAAAATAATAGACGGGTCAGTTCAGTGTAGCACATTTACTAGGGGTGTGAAGAGACACTTATCCCACGAGATGAGATGAGACATGAGACTGGGTTCACGAGCACAAGACGAGATGAGATTTTTTTAACTTTTTTGAAGAAATCCTCAGTGATTCAATATATAATGAAAAATAGTCTCTTATTCAAACCCCAACCCCCACCCCCCAAAAAAAAAAAAAAAAAAAAAAAAATTAGGTGCATTTAGAAATCACACATAAAAGGGAATATGTTTGTATGGACATTCCAGACTATGTGTATGCACTCTTTTTCCTAGAGTGAGAAAAGTAATGAAGTAAACAACAATTTTTAAATCTGTTTTCATTTTGATATCCACATTTAAATTAAATATTCCTCTCTGATTAATGGAGATAACCAATGAAATTGCATAAAGTCATTACACAGAGGTTAAACTAAAATTATGTAAATTTAGACATATTTAGTCGATGCGCTTGATCACTTTTCCTGTGGCATGCTGTTTTAATGACAGCAAGGAGTGCTTTAAGTGCACAATAATTCATCTTTAAACTAAACTGCAGATCTCATGTAATGATAAATTATCCGCACTTCGATATTATGGCAGGTACTGCTGGGTTCAGTGGAATAGTGTATTGTCCAGTTTGAATAGGTCCAATGATAATATCTTACTGTACAACTGCAGCTGCACGGAGGTGATGATTTCATGTTAAGTCATCTCTACAACATTATGAAAAATACAAATGTGTTTAAAGGATACAACTTGAAGGAAATGGTAATTACATGTTTTCTTTTCAAAATAGACAATAGTCATACAATTATATTTACACGGTGATAAATGTAGGCTAAAAATAGCTAAACGATGTTCACCTTATCAGTAAAGATGCATACATTTAATTAAAATGAATTTTGAATTGTTTAAAACAAGAGAAATATTATTTGGCCAGAGGAAATAATGAGATCAACTCTATTCTAAAATATTTATCTGAAAACTATTTTAAACAGTTCTGTTTTCATGATTTTTTACATATTTATGTGAAAACATAAAAAGACTGATGCACGATAAGGCTTGTAAAAATCTACATGTTTCAGAAGGAGGGGCATAGAGGAGAAACAATAATGTGCAGTATTTGAAAATAATGTGTTTTTTGAACCATAAAACGCATAAACACATTTTAATACACCAAATAATGTTATTTTTAGCCACATCATATGACCCATTTAAATACTTAAATTTATCTGCAACTCAAGTGCTGCACGGCGTTTCAAATAAACATATTTTTTGTCAATTGAAGTAAACTAATATTCCATGTTTAGGGAGGAAGGACATTAACATGTAGAGACGCTTTGAATCAGAACACAGTAACCGTTTTTATGAAAGAGTCATTGAATCATTTACTCAGTCGATCTCCTCAAACACTGACTAATCCAGGAACAAAATCCTTGAGCAGGTTGCTCAACTCCCAACTGCTCCCCGGGTACTGCAGCATTGGCTGCCCACTGCTCCGAGTGTGTGTTCATGGTGTGTTTGTGTGGACGCGTTTGCTCACTACTTACTGCAGTGTGTGCACTTGCTGGGTTAAATACTGAGCACAAATTCCAAGTATGGGACACCACTGGGGAATGAGGAGACAAGTTGCTCAAGTTTAGGAATAGGAATGTTGTCCCATTCTTGTCTAATACAGGCTTTGGAACATTGGGGGAATTGGTGATCCTCTGCCCATCTTGACTTCTGAGAGACACTGCCATTCTGAAAGGCTTTTTTATACTCAATCATGTTGCCAATTGACCTAATAAGTTGCAAATTGGTCCTCCAGCTGTTCCTTATATGTACATTTAACTTTTCCGGCCTCTTATTGCTACCTGTCCCAACTTTTTTGGAATGTGTAGCTCTCATGAAATCCAGAATTTGCAAATATTTGGTATGACATTTTAAAATGTCTCACTTTCAACATTTGATATGTTACCTATATTCTATTGTGAATAAAATATAAGTTTATGAGATTTGTAAATTATTCCATTCCTTTTTTACTCACAATTTGTACAGTGTCCCAACTTTTTTGGAATCGGGTTTGTATTACTTGGATATTATTTATCACAAGCACTTCTTTGTGTTTCATCAGTTCAAACGTTTCTGATTTGTATTCAGTAAACAGCAATAGCGGGATGCTTTTGTCCATATTAGGGATTTCCTGGCATGTCATAAGTTATTATGGGTCTGTCTTGGACTTCCTGCACAAGACAGTCCCCTCTGGTTTCAAGTATGAATGAATAAATGCATTTTGTCAAGTGAAGTGACCTTAAACAGATATCCCGGATAAAGACCAAATTACTAATTTGAGTCGCTTTGTTGAATTACTCTTTACTCATGCAATTGGTTTCAGTCTGACAAATCCTCCACTTAATAAAGTTATTACTTAATCAGAAGCTTAAATGCAAGTTATGGTTGCTTTCATTGTTGACCATTAAAAAAAGTGTAGCCAGAAGGCTTGTTAGACATACTTAATCATTTTTTTGAAGATTTTTTTTTTTTTGAGTTAATTAAATCAAGAAATGCTGATAAACAGGCCTTCGTTATTTATTTAGCTACTTCTTTGCAGTGTTCCTGGCAATTTAATATAAAATTCCAAACAAACAAAACAAGGTTTGTACTATTAACCAAAATGTTATGAATATCATGATGTGTTTGTTTAAATCTCCCACCCTCTGTTGCTTCTTTGAATAGCGATAGAAATGAGCCTCCAGCAGTGTTTAGTACAAACAACATTCATCTCAGACCCCAGAATTCGATGTGTTGCTTTCATATTTCACTGTCCAAAGCAAACAGCAAAATGCCTTTGGGAAGACAATAAATTTGACTGACGGTCTGTGACAGAGAGGCATTTACTAGAATTTTCTTTTTGGGGAAATGTCTAAAAGAATAATGAATCAATCATTGACAGAGGCATCAACTTCATGCCAAGGCCATTAGAAACGCTGCCAGTGTTTCCAGGGTCCTTCAGTATGTTTCCAGGATCAGTGGTCACACTTCTTTCGGGAAGTGCTGTGTGAGACACACTAAAGCAACTTACATGCACTGTACAAATTGTACAAATACCAGAAAGCAGATGAAAACCGATATATTTTTTTTTTTCACCAAAACACCATGTGACACAAATGTGGAATATTTCTTCCATTAACCTACTAAAGCAAACATATGAGGAACAAAAAAATGATGTATCAGACAAATGCGAACCAAAAACTAATTCATGCTGCGGTGAGTCGATCAAGTAAATGGATGTGCTCTCCTGTGGGTCAGTTCACTCACACTGATGGCAATGCTGCAACATTGACACATTTTTTTTATTGTTTTCTTTTTTTCCCTCTCAAAACAACACTTCCTATGAGATGAAATGTTACTTTTATATAGTATATTATACTGTTAACCTACTGTATTATACTGCATATATTATAAGGGTTAGGGCTGTGCAATATATCAAAATTATTGAAATATTGCAAATGTACGTCACAATATGCATATCACTACTGCTTGCAATATTTGGGGCCATGAACACAAGACGGAGAAAACCATTCAATGCTCTTACCTAATAACTTGTGTAGCTTAAATGAGAATCAGTGCATATTGAATTCATAGAGCAAATACTAAGCAGTGTTGCATTTTCCTTTTTATTATTCAGTTTCCAAACTCATGTCAAATCATTAAACTAATGTTCAAATTATTATTATTATTTTTTTTTATCTAGTGCTTAGAAAGTTATATTAGAATCAGAATCAGATTGAGCTTTATTCACCACTTAAGTTTGCACAAACACAATGAATTTGTTGTGGGTTTTACAGGAGCTCTTGATACATACATACATACATACATACATACAAATAGCCATGTATATATGACCCAAGATAAAGTAGTTATAGAAGTTCACAGAACTGACTCGAAACATTTGCCACTTTAAGCATTATCGTAATGTCTATCGAATATCGCTTTATTATACGAGTTATAGCATATAGCATTTTTCTTCAGTATATATAATTTATATGTAATGACAATATCAGGACAGCATTACTCTTCACCACTCAAAAACAACATTCCCATCATAGAAGATTCAAGTCATTGTTTGTATGAATTGTAACCTTGTTTTAAATAAGTTATATGGCACAGTATCATTTGCACATGCTGCTTTAATTGCATTTTATTTTTAATCTGATCCGAGCTTCTGAAAATGTCTAACTTTTCTTGTTAATAACAAGTCAAATGTTTTACACTCAGACCAAATGTTTGCATACAGCAGAAACTAGAAAATACACATTTTTTTTTTCTTCTTCATTCTTTTTCTCTCGGCAAATAAACTGTCGGCTCAGTTAAGATTTAAAAATGGAAAAGGATCAGTGAAACTTTGGCTGGAGGAACCAAAAGGAAATAAGCAGAATCCTAAAAAAACAGACATGGGTACAACCTTGTTTTCCTTGGTTATGTCATCCTCTTTCATGTCTTTTTTTATGCTTTACCACATTCATTTGCTTTATTAAAACCACACCATTTACAGCAGGTTATCAATCCGCTCTTGAAAACATGTAAAGGAAAACACGTCTTGTAGGTGCAAGTCTTTCATCACACAAAGTCTTTTTCATCCAGGCTCATTTATAAAGTTATATGGAACAGATCCGGGGTTCAGTTGCTGCCACTATTCATTAAATCTCATTTTGCCTGCAGAGTCACATTCTACATTTCCCAGCATCAGCAGTGATATCGACGTTTCTGCAAAATGGTTTAATTTGTACCTTTCTATCCCAACATAAAAATGATGTATACATAACAAATCTTTTCATC
This sequence comes from Carassius auratus, assembly GCF_003368295.1. NCBI lineage: Eukaryota > Metazoa > Chordata > Actinopteri > Cypriniformes > Cyprinidae > Carassius > Carassius auratus. The sequence goes on from NC_039262.1 coordinate 21,536,930, forward strand.
TGCTCATCCTAGCTGGGCTATCAGTGTGTGTGACGTCTCTATTCAAGCTATGAACTTAGTAATGGAGTTTCCCGAGGGCCGGCAAAACACTCTGTGTCCTCATCGTTCAAAGGCTCAAGGTTTCAGTGTGATAGGTCTTAATATGTTTTAGTATTGATTAGCAATGTGCATGATTTCCCATAGGAAATCTTTGTACAGTGTTTTAATATGTGCACATTGCCAGCCTGTGGCTGGAATACAAAAACTATTTAAAGGAATAGTTCACCCAAAAATGAGAATTTGCTGAAAATGTACTCACCCTCAGGCCATCAAAGATGTAGATGTGGTTTTGGTCTTAATCGGAACAGATTTGGAAAATTTAGCATTACATCACCTGCTCACAAATGGATCATCTCCTGTGAATGGGTGCCATCAGAATGAGTGTCCAAACACTTGATACAAACTTCACAGTAGTCTACAAGCACTCACTAATTCACTGAACTCCGGGTCCATCAAGTAATGTCATTAGAAGCAAAAATCTGGAAAACAAACATTCACATCTTGGATAGCCTGAGGGTGAGTTCATTTTTTTAGTAACTGTTTCATTTTGTGGGTGATCTAATACTTTAATTGCTCATGACCTTGAGAAACTGAAGCTAAATCTAAACAAAAGCTTTGCTCCCAAGTGCGTTTACAACAGTAGTCTTAACAAATTTGGCCTTGTCTTAAATCTGACTTCACTACATAACAAATCAATCATAAAGACAAGATTTTCAGGCCAAACTGATAGAATAGCAGCCACTTATAATTTGCTGGAAACCATTTCCAAAATGTATTTTATATATCTCACAGCTCTGTTATTTAAGAGTCAGATTGGGGTTTATCATGACAAAGATTATAAATAGAGCATTGCGTTAGTTCAGTCAGGCCATGTTAGTCACGCTTGCATCAGCTTTCAGTCAGCTGTTCCTGACGTGTACCAATCCAGTCTTGACACCTATCACCTGCAGTCTATTTAAATTCCCATTATTCAGTGTCTCTTCCATCGCATTGCTGCTGGCAATTAATTCCCTCCTCCAACCCCAACTCCACCAACTGAACCTGTAATCCGATCTAACTTTGTTTTTTCTTTACAGTCTCTACATTGAAAGCAGTCTCTCACATTTTGTTTACAACTCACGTAATTGTGAATTGTCATTATATATATGCTAATAATGGTTCTGTTCTGTACCCCAGGGGGTTTTGTCTTGCTGCTCTCCCCGCTCTGTCCAAGCATGGCTGCATGGACAGGCGTGTGGAGTGTTGCCCAGAACATAACCATACCGCCAACACTAACTTTATGCAATTATAATTGTCATAAATATACTTGACGGAAGTGGTCCTGATTGAAATGTAGAGTCTCGCATAATTCACGGCAGTTTTCATTGGCCAAAGTCTGCCCATGAGGCCGTTTGACTGACTTGTCAAACAACCAATCACAGTTCACTTTGTTCATCATCACTTTTCAAGGTGTGGAAATGTCGCCAAACTAACAGACCGGTGTGTAAAACATTGACATATTTTAAAGATTATAAAGTATACTGCAAACTTTAAATATTTCACATACTTTTGAAAATCCAGCATTTAGTTGAGCACTCATCGTCACAGTTATATAGAAGGCTTATTTATTCAGTGAGGGGGTTTGGCAGCACGGTATCTTTGTTACTAAGAGGAACTAAGAGAACACGACACACACTTCTCACATAAATCTTGTATAATTCAACCAATCCAATGACGACTTCAACACTCTTAAAGTGTTTCCACTTCTGTGTCCCATATGCATCTGGGCCCGTATTCATAAAGAATCTTAATGCAAAAAGTAGCTCCTAGTGACAAAATCCTAAGGAAATTCTTAGAAATGTGGGCGTTTACTCTTAGAATTAAAGAAAAAATCCTAGTAAAGAAAAAAGTAATTCAGAAAGCATCTTAACCCTTAAAAGAGGTCTTAAGGTCAAACTTGTTAGGAGCACAGATGAGGACGTTTAAGAGGCTTAAGAGTTTCTTTAGCAGAGGAGAAAATGGCAGAAAGACGAAGAGGCAGAAGAAATGTGTTGCAGACAATGGATGACGGTGAGTTAATAAGACACTATAGATTAGATCGTGCAGGGATCATGTTTGTGACTGATCTTATTAGAGATGTGCTAACATCTCCGACACAGTGCAGAAATGCCATAGCGCCAGAAAATAAAGTAATCACTACATTACGATATTTAGCAACTGGGAAAATGCAACAATGTGATAGTGATGATTTGAACAATAGTGATGATTTGGGTCAGTCACAACCTTCTGTAAGCAGAGTGATCACACAAACAATTACAGCACTTTCAGGACATCTCATTGGGTCGCAGTTCATTTCGTTTCCACTGGACATTCCCACCTTGCAGGCTCAAGAAACTGCATTTATGAATATAGCAGGCTTATAGGTGCGCACAAGCAGGGGAATGAACCGTTAATAGTTTGTGCTATATGCTCCCATGTCTGCTTCTTGTCCCTTGCTGTGACACCTGGCCTGAATTTTCTTTAAGAATGGCCTTGTGTTCATCCACTAACTGGGCTAACAGTAAACACTGTTCCTCTGTCCAGTTTGGATTTCTCGCCCTTCTTGGTTTTGATTCCATGTTTGATACATTAAAACCAACATTCAAACCGCCACTTAAATAGGAAAGCAATCACTGTAATTGGAAAGAGTGGAACAATTTTTGTCATTCTAAGCCAATCAAATACCTTATAGGAAATTAAAAGCATGGTAAATAAAAAAAGGATTTATATACACACACATATAATGTGTGTGTGTGTGTGTGTGTGAGAGAGAGAGAGAGAGAGAGAGAGAGAATGGTCAAATAGGAAAAATTATGCATGTAGATTCAAAATGAGAATTAGAATAGACCCTATACTTAAAATCACTCTTTTTTTTCCTTATTGGACAACCAACCAATCACAGACTTCAAAAAATTGTGTCATACATAGCAACAGGGTCAACCCCGCCTCCACACTATGATGAAAGTTTTTGTCTTTTCATTACTCAGAGTTGCTCTCAGATCAGTCCCAAATGGTCCTTAAGATAAAACTCCTACATAAAAGTTTTTAAGCTAAATTAAGAGTTTTCTAAGAAGATTCTTAGAATCTTTATGAATACGGGCCCAGACGTTTAGCCAAAGGTCTGTGGGCGGGACGTCTGAGGCTGAGACTAATAAATGTATAAACATAATATACAATGGAGTCTAAAAGCACTGAGACCCTTGGGGAAATTATAGCATTTTCCTAATTTGATAGTGTATTTCTTTATAAACTATATTTTCAGCATACGATTGTTATTTATTTATTTTTGTGAAATGGTGAATTTAAAAAAAATTAATCTATCTAAAAAAAAAATTGCCTATTTTCAATCCGCTCATCCATTGTCAAGTCAAGTCACCTTTATTTAAATAGTGCTTTTAACAATACAGATTGTGACAAAGCAATAGGAAAACAATGCAAAAAGGCAGTTCATCATTTCATTCAGTGATGTCATTATCCAGCTCAGTTCAGCTGAATCAGTATCTGTGCAATCAAGATGACAGTATCGCTGGAAATCAAGTGTCCCCAACTAAGCAAGACAGAGGTGACAGCGGCAAGGAAACAAAATTCCATAGTGACAGAATGGAGAAAAAACCTTGGGATAAAGCAGGCTCCTCTGACCAGACGAAACCAGCAGTTCAATTCCAGGCTGCATCAAAGTCAGATTATGCAGAAGAATTATCGGTTTCCTGTGGTTTTGTCCCATTGGCCGTCTAGGAGACAAAGTCTTGAATGTGGATCTGTCTCTGCATGGGAACATCTAGTTTTCCTGGTCTCCGCTGACATTCAGGGCTGTGAAGGTCCTCTCTAGGTGCAGGTCCACCATCTGCGCTGGATACTGGATCCGGGTGACTGCAGTGACCATCTGATCTGGATACAGACTGGATCTGGTGGCTATGGTGACCAAGGATTAAGAGAGACACAGACTAATATTAGCGTAGATGCCATTCTTCTAACGATGTAACAAGTATATTGTGTGGGTTTGGTTGCTAAATAGGAAAAAGGATCTACCACCCGCAGTTGATTTTGATATTCTAGATATTATAAAATTGCCAGAGTTTTGAGAACACAGCAGATATTTATTCATTTTGCATCCATCATCTGTCTATTCTTTATTCATCCATCCATCAATCCATCAAACTTAGATTAATTGTGTATTAATCAATTTATCTGTCTGTTTGTTTTATACTTAATAAAAAATACCCGGCAATTGTACTATTAGTATACTAAACTTGTATACTTAGTCTGCTAAATTGGAACAGCTCATTTTGTACTTAATCCACTTTAATTATGGAGAAACAATGCTGAAGTCTACCTAAATATATACTGAATTATATCTGATTGCACTAAAGTGGAACTATTACAAGTCTACCTCAGGTACAATTTAAAAATCTTGCATTTATTATTCAGATTATATGTATTGTCTATATATTTCGTCTATCCATCTATCAATTTACATCTGTCCATTCATCCATCATCTATTTTCTACCCATTTATCCATTGTCTATCCATTTATTAATGTTCCATCCATATTCTATTTTCTATCCATCCACCCAACCATACATCCATCATCTGTCTATTTGTTATTTTTCCATCCATCCATAAATACATACATACACATCAATCCATTCGTGAAGATTCTAGTTATCCTTTTAGAAGGGAAAATAGTTTGTATGCTTAAATATTTAACACTGACAACTCAAACAAAAGATATGAAAAACTGTGTTAAAGATGGAACTCCATTTTTAAGGAACTTAATTTGTAAGCACCAACTACTTCTTTAATATTTAAAAATAGAAGCAGTAGCATGTAAACAGATAATATATATCATTTTCTCAGAAGTGTGTACAGCTGTGTTTTGTAACCACAACAGTATGTTAACAGAGTTTAATGGTAAGCAGAAACCCACATTATTTCTGAAGTGAAAAGGATAACAACTTCTTAACCATCATCTGTTAGTCTCCCTGTTCACACAAAGCACTTGACCTCTGAACTCACAGCTTGCAGTTCTAGTTTTATTAGGGTTTACCAATACAGCTGCACATGAATTACCACAGCAGCCTTCAAAAAGTAATTATTTACACTCTTTCACATTGCAAGACTTCCTTCAGTTGAGTGAACATGAAAGACCACCAAACATATGGATTGCTGAAGGGTCTGTATGCATTTTTTTTTTTTTCTGCAAAGCATAACCTGCAAAACTCTACAAGGTCCTTTCAAAACCTCCTGAAAGCTAGAGTGTATTACAGTGTTTCCTCTGTGCTACATTAGCATCTGCCGTGTGGCTCTGTTATCTTGATGAAAATGTGCTGCTGTCACCGCTGACAGAACTCTTGCCCTGGGTTATCGACATCTGCTTCTGCGGGTTGATGGGGATTTTAGCCACATCTTAAAAGTGGTAATGGAGGCTTTTTCCAGCTGCCATTGTCACTTAGCTAACAGTTGGGCCTCCTAACAAGCCCCATCCATCAGAGCTGCCAGAGCTGTTCCTCTTGCTGCCCTCTTTCTGTTGCCCGCCCTTTTTTCTGTCCTGTCACTGACATCTCTGCTTATGTCGGCTCCTCTGTGTATATTATAACATTCACCGTTTAACATTGAAGTAAGTGTGCGTTTCACAGCTTAAGCTGTATTTGGGAAGAGAAATTAGTAACAAATTAGCTTTTGCAGTCTAACATAATGGGCGCAATGATTTTTCTTTGTTATTTAAACAGCGTACACGCTGCTTATTATATATATATATATATATATATAAATGCCTATATGTCATAATGGATAGTCAGCGCATGTATCAGAATTAGGCTATCTATTTGCTTTTACACAAGCAGCTCCATTTCATCTCGGAGACACATTCTGTCTTCGCGTTTGCCAAATTCTGCTGTGAAAATAGCAAATCCGTCATGGCACAAGCGCGACTGGCTCTTAAAGGGAATGGAAGATGAGACTCTGATTGGCTAATTGCACGTTACGCCCCAAAAAACCCATTACTCATTGAGAGAATAGGGACAACCCGTTTAGACCATGTGTCCGGGCGCGCCAACTGTTTTTCTGTTGTTAAAATGGCAAAAGTGGATTTGGACAAGCCTGAGTGCACCTGCACAGTGCACTTTACAATTTGCATTTAGATCATTAAAACAGGGCCCAATGTGTGTGAATGTTGTTAATTGTGGATAAATTATTATGAAAAATAATAATTATGAAATTGGGATTCCTACCAAAGCGCCATGGATGCTGCTCCTTTCAGTGTCTTCTGCGAGCCTCCTGTGCGCCTTTTTGGTGTAGCCAGGTGCTTGCAACAAGAAGGCCAGTCACTGTTGGCATAGCATTACCCACTCAGTGAGATTAGATGGTAAATGGTAAATTGACTGCATTTATATAGCGCTTTGAACAGACCACATGGCCATCCAAAGCGCTTTACAAGTTGCCTCACATTCACCCATTCACTGACTCATTCACACACAGACTGCGGTGTCAGCCATTCAAGGCACCATCCAGCTCGTCGGGATTGAACCACCAACCTCCCGGTTTGTAGACAACCTATATGATCCACTGTGCCATTGCCGACCCAAATAACACAGATAACACTGAGAAAACGTTCCCATTCCACTTGGAACTGGAATGCTGCAGGAGCCCCATCCTTCCTGAAACTGGGACTAAACTGGTTCCTCTCATTGCTTCTAACCCTTGGAGGTGAGAACACAGGAGGATATGGGCTCCACACAAATGTTATAGCAAACGTTTTGGGGGTCAACCAGCCCGCAGCTCTACAAATATCTGTCATTAAGTTGCGACCAACCAGCACCCAGGAGGATGAAACTGTCACAATCGGTGTTACAGGAAACACGGAGAGAGAACCAATTGCAGGTAAGTCATTTATTAAAGGGTAATCCAAAGGGGTAAACAGTCCAGGCAGGGTCAAAACCAGAATATCTAGACATGAAAACAAGACAAGGAGACAAGGCAAGGGCAAGACTGAATTGACGAACATGAATAATCATAGGACATTAAACAAGGACTCCATAACACAGACACAGACAGACCGGGTATAAATACACAGAAGGATGATGAGGGAACTGGAGACAGGTGGGGAACAATCAATTAACTCAAACAAGGGAACAGGAAGTGATAAGGTGACAAACACAGTGGGAAAGGAGGACACCTAGTGGAAACCCAGGGAACACAACCCAGACACTGTGACAGAAACATTTCTAATAGACTGAGCTCGAAACCTGAATGGGCAGGGGCAGGGCCCACCCTCTGCCTGATAAGCCAGGGTGATGGCATCCACTATCCAGTGGGCCATCCCCTGCTTGGAGACAGCCTTTCCCTTCTGCCAGCCTCAATAACAAACAAAGAGCTGATCTGAGGTTCTGAAGCTTTGTGTCTGGCCTATGTACCATCTCAATGCATGTTTTGTTTGGTATGTTGTGCAGCACTTTAATCAGCATTTATGCTGTTTTAAAGGGCTATATAAATACATATGACCTTGACTTGACCCTGGATGGTACAAGGCAAAGCTAGGGCTGGGTCTGCCTCCTCTGGAGGCAGTGCTTGCAGGCTCACCACCTGATCCTTGATGGGAGTAATGGGAAGCTTGGGTACATAGCATAGGCATCTTTTGGATCATCGACTGAAAATGCATGCAGGACCCCTACCTGATCAGTCAGTACAAGCAGAGTTTTCATTGATGCAAATAGGTCCCCTACCTTCTTGATCAGTCAGTACAAGTGAGTTTTCATTTATACAAATTTCAGCTTAACTGAGTGCAAATGCTCATATGGGCACTGCTGTAGTGCTTTGAGGACTACATATAGAGGGGGGCGGAGAGGATTTAATCTTCTCGCCCCCCTAAGGAACCTGATGACCACCTGATGGTCATGCTTACCTACCGACTTCCAATCCACGGGGTCGTGGTTAGCAGCAATCGCAGCAACATAGACTTTAAGGATGGAGGGAGATAGCCTTCGTTCCAACCCCTGCTGCAAAAAGGACAGCACGACTCTGATTGGGCATCTTGGGGGGGGCTCCTCGATGAGAAGAACACCACTTGATGAACAGGTTCCACTTCAAGGCATAAGTGAGTCTCATGGATAGTGCTCTCGCCGAAGTGATGGTGTCAACTATCTCCTGGGGTAGGTCACCTAAAACCTCTGGATCCTGTCCAGGGACTAGACATGAAGTTTCCAGCGGCCTGGATGCAGGTGCCACAGGGTGCCCCATCTCTGACTCAGTAGATCCTTCCTCAGAGGAATCTGCTAGGGAGGGGCTGTCACTAGGAGCATAAGAGGTGTGCTACAAGCAGGACCTGCTTCTTGTCCTTCCTCAGTAGTCGTAGTAGTAGTAGCCCTTTATTGTCACTAGTCACAAGTACCAGCGAAAATAGCCATCAACCTGTCCATACATACATACATACATACAATATGACAGTGTGTTAGACAGGACAGGAAGAAAAAATACAGCATAACATTAGGGAAGTGAGGAGAAAAAACAACAACACCCAGACTATGCTCCTTATGGGAGCACAGTATGAGAACAGGAAAAACACCTCAGCACAAAAAGCACATAATATATACACCATAGACACACGACTTTGCAACTGGGTACGGAACTTGGGGTGGTTGAGGTAATCCAGCGCAGGCAAACAGCCATCCGGTCCAGCAGCTGAAAAGCGCTAGTCACAGACCCACCTGCCAGACTGGCGGTACAAAGCAGTGAAGGCAGAGGATGGGGGTTGGGAGGGTGAATGCATATCTGTATATGTGTAAGAGTTTGTGTATTTGTAGGCCTGGAGAGTTGAGACTCTCTCTAGATGCCTCAGTCTGCAGATTATACAGCGTCACAGCAAGTTGGTCAGGTCCTAGACAGAGTCAACAATCAGCAGGTGTCTGTGGGAGAGGGTGGAGGAATGCAAGAGAAGTCAAGCTGCCCTGCTCGCCTGGGAGATTTTTGTCATCCAGCCAAAGCTGGTAAAGAAAGCCAAAAGAAGATAAGATACCAGTTGTTTGGTCTAGTAGCCGCATTTATTTTCACGGTCACTATGATTGTTCATTGTCCATTGGTCTCCAAATTCTCCAATTTCTTTTCCAAATCCATGAGCTTCTTCGTGATGTTATCCATATTGCGGTTAATAGTCTCAGTCTCAATGCTGACCGCTCTGCCCACTACATCAATCATGATGGGCAGCCTTGTGAGGCTTTGGACAGCTGTTCCAGTCTTCTTAATTTTCCGATAACCCAGGGCAAAGCCTAATCCAATCAGCAGAAGACCTGTTATCATGGTTCCGAATAGGTAGATGTCTTCAATGTCCTCTACGGAAAGAGCCGCCAGACACACGACCCGCCAATTCGCCCACGCATCCATCGTGTAGCCAGCTGCAAACGTTCCGGCAGGGCAGTCAAGTTCCCCCGAACCCAGGCTTCTTGTCGAGAAGATGGTGTCATTTGCGTTGAGAGACCAATTTATCAAATCCATATTCCAGTTTAAGAGAGCAGTGCAGAGAGAGTCTCTCAAGTTGACAAGACAAGAGAAAAACAAGCAAAGCAAGGAAAGGCAGGGAGGAGAGGAAAGAAATGCGACCACCCCCGTTGAGAGCAAAAGAGAAGGCTCACCTTGCACAATGTATGTGCGAGAAGGCCCACTGAGAGAAACGCATGCTTGCAAAGGCCGGCGGCCAGCAGTGTGCCAGTGTGTCCATGTCAATTGTTCCCTCGGTCTAGGAGTAAAACAACTGGCAGTGGGAGATCTCTGGAGAGGCAAACAGTTCTACCTGAGCAACTCCAAAATGCCTCCAAATCAGCTGGACCATCTGGGGATATAGTGTCTATTGCCTGGGGAAAACAGGTTGTGACTGCTCATTGGCTGTACGGATGTGCAGGCCCAGAATGTAAATGGTGCGGAGTGACCAAAGATGCTTTTGACTCCAGAGGAGGAGGTGGCAGGGAAGTTGCAACATACGATGGATATGAAGACCACCTTGTTGGTTGATACACGCAACTGTCACGGTGTTGTCCATGCGGACCAGCATGTACTTGCCTCGTAAGCGGTATCTGTGTAAATCACAGCATGCCTGGGGACCTGTTCCAGGGAAACTTCTGCTAATTCACTAAACAAAAAATGGGACCGCCATTCTGCTCTTGAACATATTCAAGCAGTTCAACATGGACTGAGCATGTTCCTGCATGAGGTGTGTTTGTTTGACCGAATCCAACTCCATACTGAGAGAAGAGTTTGCTCCTTTCCCAACTGACTCAAAGGCAATGCCTGCGCTGCAGTCAGCGGCAGCTGGATGCAATCATTGCATGCCAATGTGCATTGGCTTCTTTAGTTAACAATCAAAGTGGATAGGTCTCTCTAAGCAATATCCCAATTGGTTGGTCACCAACGTGACTTGGAGTGGCCAACTGAAAGGGAACTGTTTTCATCATTTATAACATTGAGAACTATTTTTATAATTAGTGAGCACCAACTCAAGATATTAGAATGATTTCTGAGAGCTTATGAGACATTGGAGACTGTGACTACTGTGACTACTGAAAATGAATTTACTAAAAAACACACAAACAAACATACTTTTGTAATAATACTGACATTGATATATTTGCTTATTTTAATGAATGCAGCATTATTGAATATATGATAATTCTTAAAAATATATAATAATAATAATAATAATAATAATAATAATTCCAAACTTCTGTCCAGTGATGTAAAAAAAAGAAAGCCTCCGCGGCGCGCATGCGAGTTCTTGCAGATCTCACAGACAAACGTCTTAATATTATCGCAAACTAGAAATGTTTGGTGAGATAAAATGTGCACGATAACATTAAGCAAATCTCTTCGCCATCGTCACTCTTTATAATAAAGAGTGACGATTATTAAGCAGGAGTTTACATACAGTTAATGAATGTGCGTGCGCTCGTTGTGGTGAGTGTGTGACTGACACACAGCCTCTGCGGCGTGCATGAGAGTTCATGTGTATTTTTGCTTAATATTGTTGTCGTGCACTTTTAATCTCGCCAAACATTTCTAATGTGCGATCATATTAAGACGTTTGTCCGTGAGATCTGCATGAACACACACACACAACAAGAACGAGCGCAGTACACACAACAGTACGAAGACAAGCCCATTAATAATTTTACATAAAAAAATAAATAAAGAAATGTTAATTCTGTTCTCAACTTGTTCTTAAAAAAAAAAGTTTTTATTTCTAAAATATTATGTAGTTTTATAGGAGGAGGTTTCATAGACTTGGCAAATTAATTTTAATTTATTATTCATTTATAATTTTGTAATTAATTTAAAATGAATTAACCTCAGAAGATTGTCGGTACAGACATCCGTTGTGGGCATTATTTTTCTGAGGCTTTTATATTGTTCATATTGATATCGAAATTATATCGTATTGACCGAAATTAAGAAATATATCTTGATATAAAGTTTGGCCATATCGTCCAGCCTACAACTACTTTTCATTAAAAAAAAAAGAAAAAAAGAAAATTCTGCAAAAACTGACCCATGACCTATTCTGCGTATTTTAAAGCTGCAATCCTCTGTCGACTACATTAGCAGTTCATTTCGGGTAATTTTTGTACAAGCTATAGTTTGTGTTTTTACACAGGCATGTGTCTTTAGTAAATCCCTGCCTGTGTGTATTGAGTACTAAATGGAGTAGCTGTTAGTGAGGAGATGATTAAAGGGGAACTTTGTGCAAATTTCATCAAAGCGTGGATCTGACGAAGCGTGGATTTTGTCTCCTTTTGGGACAGTCTTTTGGAATTTGGCTCCACTATGAAATACCCTAAAGCATACTCCGTTCAGACTGAGGTCTTAATGCATTTCATGCCTTAATGCATCATTTCCAGATTCATGATGTTTGTTCTGTTTTGCTAAGCTAAACCGAAGTACACAGTGTTCATCTGTTAAAAGTTAAGCACGCCTGCAGATTTATAATAAAATGTGTGCTTGCTAATAGGCCGTTGTAATCAGGTTTGCGTCAGGATTCTTTTTATTAAGCATGCATGCAGCACTGCCAACCATTACGCCACTCGAGCAACTTGGGCTTGTGTACCTTGCTCAAGGGCATGCTGGGAAACATCAAAAGATCCCCTGCAGAGGAACTAAACCTTTTCCCAAGCTTAAAAATCTTGATAAAGCAAAATCATTTTGCCGTCTATGTAGCATTATTGCTTACCTAACATTACAATTGTTCCATGGCAAAAACAAAATAAAAAAATAAGAGATACATTATAAAAATAGCTATACCATATGACATTAGTAGAGCAAGTACTGAAGTTGTGAGAATGGAAAAACAACTTTTTCAATCACAAATTAATTAGTCTTTGTTTGGAATACACTAATGCACATTTCCTCATTTATAAAGTATATAAACTAACCGAATAGTACTAAAAAAAAGAAACAGTCAAAGTGGTGTGCGGTTGATTAGAATTATAAACTGTACCAAGGGGCTTCTTAGTGGAGCTACTAATTTGCTACTTGTTTTGTTATGGCTTTTGTTCATCCAGTTTGTCGTTTTGTGGTCACCGCATGCACCAAAATGAGATAAGATTGCGGGTAACCACAGTCTGATTGGCACAAACAAGCTGAATCTAAATGCCCATTAACCCAAGCCTCAATTAAAAACAACATCACTGTGCTTATTTTTTTTAACTGAAGAGGTATTTTCTCCCCTTTCATGTGGCGACTTGAAGATATAGTATGTGAAGGCCAAATTACCTCACTAAATTATAAGTCATGTATCATTAAAAACACAAACATATTTCAAATCTTCACAATATCATACATATTTAATGTACAGGTAGAGGAACATTTCAGGAGGGGAAAGGTTGTGGAAAAAGATCTAAGAGTTCCTAAGAGTTTTTTTTTTTTTTTTTTTTTTTTTTTTTTTGACAAGCTTGGTTTTCCTTTAATCGACTTATCAAACCAAATTATAAACAAAAATTATAATCAATAATAAAATAAAAATAAAATAAATCCCGGGAATACAAATTGTTTTACAAACAAGTATTATTAAAATTATTTTTCTTTTTTCGTTTCTCTGATTGCTAGAACACACACACACACACATGCACACACACACACACACAAACGAATTCTGTATGCTTTATAAGCGTTTTGTAAAAATTGTGACATGGGTTATGTCCTCATAAGTTACCCTCTCCTTGTAATACCTGTGTCATAATCATGTCATTATACAGAGTTGTGTCCTGATGTGTCACAAAAACAAAAGCACACACACACACACACACACACACACACACACATATATATATATATATATATATATATATATATATATATATATATATATATATATATATATATATATTAGGGGTGTAACGGTTCACAAAATTCACGGTTCGGTTCGATACGATACACTGATGTCACGGTTCGGTTACATTTTAGATATAGCAAAATGTAAAAACATCTCAACTTTTCAGAATGCCGCAAGCGCACCGCGGGTCATGTGACAAGAACTAACCAATCAGCTTCATCCTTTCCCTTAACAACGTTGAAAGCTCAGCCAAGATGAAGGAACAGCTGATCATAGTTGTTTATGGATTGCAATTTTGAAATAAATAGCAGATTAGTAGAAGAACTAGCCTACTGCAAGCGATTTTTAGAGCTCCAAATCCATTTATCTTTTGCTGAAATTTCTGCGTCTTCATGGAGAGATCACTTCATTGTTATATATATATATATATATATGTGTGTGTGTGTGTGTGTGTGTGTGTGTGTGTGTGTGTGTGTGCGTGTGTGTGTGTGTGTGTGTGCTTAAAATTATGTAGTGTTACAGGGGTCATATGATGTTGCTAAAACATTATTTTGTGTAATGAAATGTGTTTAGGCGGTTTAAGGTTAAAAAAAAACACATTCTTTTCTAGATCCTGTACATTATTCTTTCTCCTCTATGCCCCTCCTTTCTGAAACACATAGTTTTTTTACAAAGCTCATTGTTCTGAAATGCAAGGTTTGCTCTGATTGGCCAGCTATCCAGTGTGTTGTTATTGCCCGATGGAAGTGTTACGCCCCTCAACATACCATGATGCTGTGCATCCAAGTCAGAACACCGGCGTGACTGGACAAAAACAATAATGCCCATTAAACTCAGTTAGTGAGGTCTCATTTAAAATATTACACATATATAGGCCATTCAGATTGAAGTGCATTGAAATACCTTATATCTGCAGACGATGTATATCTGTTTGTGGATGGAGACTTTGTAATGGCCAAAACTATGTATTTTGCATGCATCACATTATAGTGCGGTGTGACCTTTCAGAGACTGATCACTTAACTTACAATGCACACTATGTTGTGATGACGTAGAAGGACTATGTGAGAACCACTATGGATTAGTTTGCTCTGAAGCTTTGTTATTATTTTGTCTTTACTTTATTTGTAATGCCAAGAAAGAGTTAATCTCTCATGTATGAGAAGAGCGTGTTGCCGTGTACCAGCCATTAAATGTGTGGGACACCAACTCTTCATCTTCTGTGTTTCATTTCATGGATTTAACGGGATAACGCATTCTTTTCAGGCTATAGGCTCTAATCCTCTTTTGCGCGTGTGGTGTTTGTGTGTGAAATTATAATAGGCCACCTAATACAAATAATAATAGTTATTATTATTATAATTTAATACATTAATAGAAGAATGAGCCTAATATTGTCTTGACAATTATTGACAAAAACATCTGCTATTGATATCTCTGACTATCGTAGATACACAATTCTATTGTCTATTGGCACAACCCTAGCACAAAGTTCATGTTTTTCCTTGGCGACCAGCACAGATCAGCTCTGGCATGATGAAGCAGATATTGTCCTCTTTTGGAAGGGCAAACAAAGTAGTTTCACTTTCACAATGAAACACACAGCGACTCCACAACATGGTGGCGGCGGCTACAATGTGAATAAATGGTATGCCTTCTTTCTTTGCATGAACATTTAGGTGGCTTTATGCAAATCTTCCCACACAGTGATGTAGAGATGTGGGGGTGTGCTAAAACTAGCTGTTTTAGGAGGGCATGGGCAAGTCTTAACTTTTATAAAGAAAATCTATTTGCATTTGGAACTTTAGTCTTTGCAACTTTACAGGTCTTCTTTATGCGCCAAATCAGTAATGAGCCTGATTTACATAACAATACAGATAACTGGTTCATTTGCATGAATAATAATGGCACAACACAATTTAATTTCACAGCAGTGTTGCCTGGTTTGTAGGTATTCTGTGATTTAATATGCAGGTTTTGTGCTGAAATTCTTTGCAACCTTTAAATGCATGTTTTGTTATGAGTTAATTTTGTACCATGCTTATTTATTGTCAATGTGACATGTTTCTGTCTACTTGTTACATACTATCTTGTCAGGGAACATTACTTTGTATCTCTATAAAACACCAACATCCATCAATGTCCAAAAATAATAGATAGAGCAAAAAAAAAAGAAAAAGAAAAAAATTGTTGCCTGGTCCAGTCAGCAGTGTTGATTTATAACTGGGGTATTAAACTAAACATAATCTCAGTCTTGCTGCAGGACACTTGGTGATTTATGGACACTTCATCTGCCTGTAAAAACAGAAGCATATATAGAAGAACATGTCCACCAACCAGGACACCCTGATATGCTCTATGATGGACAAGATAACAACAGAGGCTAGTGCTCAGAGACTAGACACACAAACACAGTTTGTTACAGCCTATTCTACTATTGTATTACATTCTGCACTGTAAGTTCTGTGATACTCTATATCTTTACATAAAAATAATAATAATAATAATTGTTTTAAGTTGTATTGTACATTGAATTATGAATAATGATGGAAATTATTTAACAAAGCAAATTTCATAACCAGCAATTTTAAGTACAATCTTAAATACATGTACACTACAAGGCTCAAGCTTGTCATCTTTGATTTTCAATCTGTGCTTTTTAAGTGCAGAAACATTTAAGTTATTCACAGATATACCAACAATTTAAAATCTATTTGTAACCAAGATTATAAGACCAAGATGGCGCTGAGTACACATCGCAAGGCTTCAACAGTGACAGCAAGGAAACGGCTACCAAGAACACTTGGAGAATAACAACACATATGTACGAATGTTGTTTGTTGACTTCAGCTCAGAATTTAACACTGTCATTCCCTCCATGCTGACCACAAAACTTGGAAACCTGGACATCTGCAACTAAATTATGGACTTTCTGACCAAAAGACCTCATCATGTTAGGTCAGGCCACACTTGCTCCACCACCATCATACTCAACACCGGCGTACCACAGGGCTGAGTGCTGAGCCCATTCCTCTACTCCTTCTACAGCCATGACTGCAAGCCTGTGCATGGATCCAACACCATCATCAAGTTTGTAGATGACGAGAGGAAGAAGAAAGGAAGCATACATGACCCCATCCACATTAACCGGATGGTTGTTGAACGTGTCTCCAGCCTTAAGTTCCTGGGAACCACCATCTCGGAGGAACTGTCCTGGACCACAAACACCTTCAGCCTGTTAAAGAAGGCTCACCAGTGCCTCTTCTTCTTTGGGACAATGAAGAAGAACCAGCTGTCTTCAGCCATCCTGGTGAACCTCTACCAGTGTGTGATCGAGAACATCCTGAACAGTTGTATCACAGTATGTTATGGGAACTGCTCAGTTGCTGACCACAAGGCACTGCAGAGGGTGATGAAAACCACCCAATGCATCACAGGGACAACACTTCCTGCTATTGAGAACATCCAGAGGAAATGCTGTTTTATGTCGAGCTCACAGAATTCTTAAGGACTCCTATCACCCTGACCATAGACTATTCACCCCCCTGCCCTCCGGGAGACACTTCAGTAGCCTCCGGACAAGAACCAACAGACTCAGGAATAGCTTTTTCCCCTTCAGCTGTCTCCTTACTGAATTCTGCTTTCTGACACCCCCCAACACCACACACACACACACACACACACACACACACACACACACTCCTCACCCCTCCTCATCACTGCATCCGGTTTACAAACAAACTAAATCTCTAAATTATGTCCCAATAATAATAATAATAATAATAATAAATAATAATAATAATAATAATAATAATACTAATAATAATAATAATAATAATAACTATTATTATTATTATTATTATTATTATTATTATTATTATTATTATTATTTTGTACATTTTGTAACATATTGTAGATACTATATATCCTGTACTTACTGCTTATTTTACTTCTGGTTAGATGTGAACTGCTTTCCGTTGCCTTGTTCCTTACATGTGCAATGACAATAAATTTTAATCTAATCTAATCTAATCTAATCTAATCTAATCTAATTTAATCTAATCTAACCATTTTTATCTCTGCAGTAACCAGCTGCAGACACTGCAACATGTTTTATATCTGATTTTAAATTTAGTATAAAATACATTTAAAACCGAATTAAAATCTATGTTTAAATGTTTTTGGAAACTGGCATGAAACCTGTTTAACAAATCTAGTTTCAAATCTCATATAAACTGTGTTTGAATTCAGTTTGAAATCTGACTTGAAACTGCTTTGAAATCTAGTGGAACCGGTTTGAAATTCCATATGAAACTGTTTGAAATCTGGTTTAAAACCGGTTTGAAATCTCATATAAAGTGTTCAAATCCATTTTTAAACTTGTTTGAAGTCTTGTTTGGAACTGGTTTAAAATTTAGTATGAATCAATTGTGTTCAGAATCTGGTTTGAAACCTTTTTGAAAATTAGTTTGGAACTGGTTTGGAATTTGGTATTTACTGTTTGAACAGTTAACAGTAAACCTATTTGAAATCTGATTTAAAACCTGTTTTAATGATGTATCTAAAATTTGTACTGTTGTGGAACCTATTTAAAATACGTTATGAAACCTGTTAAATGAACTATATGAACTATATTCAAATCCTGTTTGAAAGCTGTTTGAAATCTAATTTGAAATCATCTTGAAATTTGGTATGAAATCCGGTTTGAAACCTATTTGAAATCTTAAATTAAAACGAGTATGAATTCAGTTCAAATATATAGTTTTCAAACCGCTTACCAGCTAAATAAAATTTTGAATAATGATAATTATTAAACAAATTAAAAAAACAACAAAACAGCTAAAAACTATCCTATGTAAATCAGTGTAAAAACAACGACAAGCCTTTATTTTATGTTGTAGCATGTAGTAAAAGAACTCTCCCCTTGTTATTTGTCTTCATGTGAATTTATTTAGGGATTGGAGCTTAAATCAGTGGGGAGGAAGATCTTGTATGGCACTATATTCAGTTATGTTGTGTACACACCAGCACAACAGAAAACAGAAACGTCTCAGGTTACTTATGTAACTATGGTTCCCTTAGTGGGGAACAAGACACTGCATCCTCTAGGGGTCACTATGGGGAACGCCTCGTCATGACCCGTGTGTGAAGCATACATTGAAAAAACAACATGTTGGCCAGCAACAGCCTATGACGTCACTACTGGAACGACTATAGTATAAATAGGCACTGGAAGAACACGTCATTAATTTCTTTATCTTAGGGTTGCATCCGAAACACGGCAAGAAACCTAGAGAACGCAGTGTCTCATTCCCTACTCAGGGAACCATTGTTACATAAGTAACCTGAGACACTCCCTTTCAAGGGAATTCAAAGAGCGTCCTCTAGGGGTCGCTATGGCGAACAGTATACCCACACCAACATGCTGAGGGGAGTGCAGGCCAGAACCATGGCGACCACTAAGTACCAACTCTACCATTTCCATGGGAATTTTCCCTGGGATGTTAGACGGCTGTCCGTGACATTATCCCTTATGGCCAAAGCCCTAGGCTACATACCCAACTTACCTGTTAGGGCCTCTGCCCAGGGTAGAGCTCAAGGCTTGGAATCAAGAAAAAAATATTTTAAAGGGATACGGCAAAGAGCCTAGCATTTTATACTTTTATATTTAGTCTTTCCTGTCACACAGGGGCTACCGCTTGCTCTTGCATAAGCTTGAAGAAGGAACTGTCTCAACAAATCCCCCGCATCCAACAAAGCCTCTGGCGAGAAACATGGACTCCTAAACCCTCTTTTCTTCAAACAAAACAGTCAATGAAGATAAAGAAGTGAATGACTTGTTCTCCCGGTGCCTATTTATACTATAGTTTCACTGTTAGTGACGCCATAGGCTGTTGCCAGCCAACATGTTGTTGCTTCAGACATGGGTCATGACGAGGTATTCCCCATAGAAACCCCTAGAGAATGCAGTTCAAAGCTCCCTTAAAGTGAACCAAGAGTTCCCCTTCTAAGGAACTCAACATTGCATCCTGATGGACATTTTGGGGAATACAACAAGCATGACCGGCACCTGAAACATTTATTAAACAACTACAATGCTATTGGTCTAAGTGGCCAGTGATGTCATATCTGGGTACCCAAAACTATAAAAGGGCACTTGCTGAATACGTCACCAAATTTTGTTTTCTTATGAGCCGTCTGTGCGTGAACATCATCCTGGTGAGTTGAGCAGTGCTTTGAAGAATGTGTGCCTCCATGTTTGAATTCTAACACTTAAGGGTATATTCTAACCTTTGTGTCTTTGTCTTGATGACCACGTGATCTTTGTGATGAGTCACTGATGTGATGATGTGATTCACTTAGCCGGATGATAAGTTAACAGTATCTTCTCAAAGTGTTGCCATATTCAGATAATTATGTCTCAGCTCAGGCTTGCTTTGCTTTAGAATATACCTGTCTGAGGGCAGCTATGCTCTAGCCTGGCGTCTGTGACTGGGACAGGTTCCCCTTGGGCACAAGCTCTCTCAGGTGAGCACTGAAGTCTTTGTTATTACCTTTCCTGTCGTTACAACGCCGTTAACGTTACTGAACGTTAAATGCGGTGCGTTATTATGCATTGATTTAATAAATATGCAATCCGAACGGACCCCTGGCTCACACAGCGAGCGAGCAGGTGGGTTAATGACAAGATAAACGGTTGTGATTGGCTAAGGCAGAGTCGTGTGTTTCATGGTAGCCAATCAGAGCCAGTGTTTTTACACACATGCCGGCACACGCGGCTGCGCCAGCGGCGCCAAACACACACACACACACACACACACAACAGCTACACAGAGATTTGCAGCAGAGATGGCGAGTCAGGAGCAATCCGATGAAAAGTTGGCATTTTCAAGGTGAAGATATAAGCAATACTTCAAATTCATTGTGGTCAAAGGCAAGAACGTGCATGTAATGTGTACATATAATGTGTGACACACATCTACAAAGCTAGTGGCCAAAAACACTTTTCTTACAAAGATAATACTTGGAAGTGCAGGATAAAACTCTTGCTGTCTGTTGATGTGCAATAAATATTGAAAGTTATGTACCTGTCTGTTCTACTCATTTCAAGTGACTTGTGAAAACTGAAAAAGAAAAAAAAAAAGTACAAATTCTCTGACATGTAGCATTTTTTATTATTATTATTATTATTATTATTATTATTATTTTATTTTATTATTATTATATTTTTTTTTTACTGTAACGCAAATAGTTACTTTCGCTGTTAACGAGTTTTATTATAGAGTAATTCAGTTACTAACTCAGTTACTTTTTGGGACAAGTAGTGAGTAACTATAACTAATTACTTTTTTAAAGTAACGTTCCCAAACCCGGTTATGGCCATGGTTTGCATCACGCTTTGATCTGGACTAATAGATTTTTTATGTGTTCGCTCTTTAGCGAACCATTTACTATGGTCTGGATCTTCCTATTTTCTGCCACTGGTTATTACATCGGTGCTCACTAGCCTACTGTGGGACTGACACGGATTCGGGACCTCCTTAGCATAGCCATGTAAGGCTGGATTATATATATATATATATATATATATATATATATATATATATATATATATATATATATATATATATATATATGGCAAGATGGGCTTTCTTTGAAAACAGCTTCCTGAAGCTAGCTTTGTTTTGACTTGTCCTTTCCTGGAAGTGAAGCTATCTGAGGATAGCTATGTGGTAGCTCTGTGATTGCTCCCCTGCTTGAGGTTTTTAAGTAATGGTCTCCTTGAGCCCTGCCCTCTCTCCCCTTATAGGGTTTATCATTAGAAAACCCACTGCTGTTGGTCTTGACAGTTTCAGTGGTCCCCTTTCCTAGAGCCTAGTTATATGAGGATAGCCATGGGCTAGCTCGTTGATTGCTACCCTGCCTAGGGTTTTTAAGTCTACTTGAGCCCTTATGTAGACAGTGCTCTCTCCCATCTCTGGGTTGTAAGTAGACAACCAACTCTTTGTGGTCTGGGTAGTTTAAGCCAGTCCCCATCTGGTAGCCCATCCTACACATATATCTATCTGAGGATAGCCATGGGCTAGCTCAGTGACAGCTCCCCTTCCTTGGTTTTTTAAGTAGCTGTCTCTTTGAGCCCTCATCTATATGGTGCTATCTTCCCTGCTAGGGTTATAAGTAGACAGCCCACTCTTGTGGTCTGGGTAGTCTTAGTCGATCCCCTTCTGGTAGCCTTCCTAGGTACCTGGCTATCTGATGATATCTATGTGCTAGATTAGGGACTGGAATCCTTTTAGGATTTTTAAGTAGTGGTCTCTAAACCTAAACCCTTGCCAAGTCAGTACTATCTCCCGTAATAGGGTCGTATGTAGACAGCCCACTCTTTGTTGTCAGGGCAGCTTCAGGAAGGTTTAAATAGTTTTTAGTATTGGTCCTTTTAGGTAGCCTATTCCTAGGTATACAGTTATCTGAAGATAGCTATGTGTCTCTCCTGCAAGGTTTTAAGTAGATAGCCACCCGCTTGGTCTGGGCAGCTCGTCCTTTGTCATAAGACCATTTGAATATAGCTATTTTCGGATAGCTGTGTCCTAGTTGGGATTGTTGGTAGCAATCTTTGAGACTAGGCTTCCAGCCTCTCAGTGTTCTTAGGTATTCTGGCTACTATTGCTCACATTGCATAGCTATCTGAGAATGATTGTGTTCCTAGCTTGGTTAAGGCATTCCCCCGAATCAGGCTTCCTCTTCTACCAAATTATGTGAGCCTGAGACGTCAGTGGCTTGGCTCCTTTCTGAGAAAAGGTTTGGTGTATGTTTGTGACCTCCTTGGTCCTCTCTCACCAGGTGGACAGGCATGAACCTCAGAATGGTGTGATTGGATATCATTCCCCAAAGTTTCCACCAGGATGCAGTGTTGAGTTTCCTAGAAGAGGAACATCTCAGGTTACCTATGTAACCATTGTTCCCCCAAATGGAACGGAACACTGCATCTCCTTGCCTTCGGCCTGCCTGTTTATGTCTCCTCAGACAACTGAGTTGGTGATGTATTCAGCAGGTGCCCTTTTATACTTTTGGGTAACCGTCTATGACATCACGAGCCACGTGGACCAATAGGACTGGAGCTGTTTTATACATGCTGTGGGCATTGGTCATGCTGGTTCCATTCCCTGAAGTGTCCACCAGGATGCAGTATCTTATTCCTTCTCGAGGAACCATGGTTACATGGGTAACCTGAGACATTTTTTTAAGCTTGGCTTTACTTTGCCAATAAACTTCAGATGTGAGTTTTGAACAGTGAGAAACATCTAATCAAAGACTGGCAACCAATCTATAACAGAAAAAAAAGTGGTAGGTCTAACTAAACAGCTATACTCAAACCCAGCATTTGAGACAAAGCTTGGGTTGTGAGAGTTATTAACCCCAACCATTGAAGCAAAATCTAGTGAATGACTTCTCAGCACTAAGGCAGATTACCCTTTAGCCTGGAGAATATGCACTGTGGCTTTCTCAGCGCTTTGCTTCCGAAAGTATTGGACATACATCTCGACTATTGATTGGCAAGTGCTTTAGAGCTCTAATTGCGGTGCAACCTTGTATTTCGCAGACAGTAATAAGTTACACACAAGAATAAAGATGCATCTCCTAACATCGATTAAATGAAATCTACACTACCAGCATAATTAATGAGACAATGCATGAAGATCAATAAGCTATTTTTCCTCTAGCTGTTTGTTTATATATTTATTAGTTCATTTATTTATAGTTGAGAAGAACAAAAGTGCTGTGACTCCGTGTTTGATCTTGTTTACTCTTATTGGAGCTCATCTGCGAGTACTACAATTTAAGGAATATATATATATATATATATATATATATATATGTTTTCCAGTAAAATCTTAAACAATAAAACATTCTTAAATTGTTAAATTGCATGAAATTGCATTTCAGAAGATTTGGGCATTATAAAATAAAAATAAATAAATAAATAAAAACTATTTGCGATAATAAAATAATAATAAATAAAGAAATAAATAATTGCCACTGCGAAAATTAAATGAATATATATATATATATATATATATATATATATATATAATTAAATAAACAAAAAAACAAGCCTACAATTTTGAAGGGTTATTCAAGGGATTAGGGATTATGCAAATGGTGGTACACAAAACAATTAAATATAAAGTACCATAAAAAAATAATAATAATAATAAATAAAAATAAAAGTTTTTAATAAAATTGATGTTTTCAATTAAGCCAGACTAATGAAGTTTATACAAAAAAATAAAAATAAAAAAAATAAATTAGTAGTTACAATTACTATATTGTGATGATCATATTACCATTCACCAGAGAAACAACATCAGGACCTATTGAATCTTAAACTTGCTTGTTAAATCTAAAGTGATGAAATGTGCTACATGCCAGTCATTCTTTACTTCTTAGTTTGTGGTGCGAAATGTTGTCAGTTATAATCCGGACAGCTGAAAGCTTGCTTTCATGATATATAAAGCACATTTAGTCATCTTTTGATTGCATGGATACATAATACACAAACGGCTTCAGAGTTTGTGAGAATGTATATTGACTTATAAAATAATAAAAAAAATAAATAAAACATAAACACCTGGCTGAGTCTGGCACCACTTTCTTATAAGAATAATATAAATATTTTGCATGCACCATCTAAGGACCTCTTTATACCTTGGATGGTTTTTGTATGAGATCAGAACACCATACAAAATAACATTAGTAGACTGCAAAACTTTGGTTGTTTGAATCAATGCAAAAATTAAAATGTGTAGAAGTCCTCTTTGTAACCTAGCAACAGTGGCTTAGGAGTGCTTGACTTGACAGTTGATCAGTGTGTAGGAGCAGTGCCTCTTAGCAGTACTTTTGCACTGCTGTTTGAATTCCCATGTCAGCAGTAGTGAGACTTTGTGTTTGCTAGATTTAGAATAGGATCAGAAAATGCTAAATTGCAATGATATATATATGTAGATAGATAGATAACTTTTTTTTAATCAAGGGAGACTGCATGTATATCATCAGCAAAATTCAGTGGCTCACTGTTACTGAGGTCAAGTAACCAATGTTAAAATTAAATTTTAAATCAGGGGTAGAACTTTCAAGTTTGATTCTATTAATTTGTGTATAAGGCATGGAACTGAGCAATGCAACTAAAAACTCTGTCACCCTTTTAATGATATGGCTGCTGACGTGGCACTGGCCTGCTGCACATTGTGTATGACAAGTTATATCACACACTTGCAGCGTAGATATCTTTCTTTGGGCATAATAGCAGTGTTCTAGTTTTGTCGCATTGCGTTGATTGCAGTTTAGACTCTATGAGAGTCCAATGACTAAATCAGGGATTTAATTACTGTGCCATTAATACATATTTATTACAATTTAATAATATAATGTAATTTAATATAATATAATATGATATAATATTGAATGCAGGGGTGCACATATGTTTTTCAGTCTGGTTTAGTGCTCACAATGTACATAGTGTAACCTATTAAATATAACTATAAAAATATATTTAATACTAAAATAATAAAAACATAAATAATATAACTCTGATTTAATTAGGTTTTAATAATAATAATAATAATAAGAAGAAGAAGAAGAAGAAGAAGAGGAAGAAGCATACAATTATTATGTAAACGCAACAAATATCTTTATTTTATTATTATTTATATAGAAATTTTCAAAATTGTCAAACCTAAATTAAGAAACTTTTATATTGCTGGTTTACCAACAAGTAAGTAGCACTAGGCATGGAATTATGAATCAATCCATGGATAGATTCTGCAATTTTCTGATGCATCATGTTTTTCTCGTGAATTAATTCTGAGCTTATCAGATGGCACAAGGTGCTTTAGAAACAGCCGTAGGCCTACTCTGTTTGCTTCCTGTTCTCTACACACAAACCATTTGAACCTAAAATGATCATTCATAAAGTTTGAAGCGAATTCCAAAGATGTTCACAGTGGACTGTGTTTTTGTTGATCTTGTAACCATATAATCATAAAAGCACAGGTGCTTCTGAAGAACATTTAAACCCTTACATTACTCTTCATGAGCATTTGAATATGCGGTTAGAAAAAAGCCTAGAGCTAGTCTGCTGTTAAAGGGATATTCCACTCCAAAATGAAAATGTTGGCATTAATTACTTACCCTGATGTCGTTCCAAACCCATAAAAGCTTCATTCATCTTCGGAACACAATTTAAGATATTTTGGATGAAAACTGGGAGGCTTGTGACTGTCCCACAGACTGTCAAATAAGTTACACTGTAAAGTCCAGAAAAAATATGAAAGACGTACTGTAGTCAGAATAGTCCATCTGCCATCAGTGGTTCAAACGTAATATTATGAAGCGACAAGAATACTTTTTTGTGTACATGAAGAAAACAAAAATAATGACTTTATTCAACATTTCCTCTCCTCTGTTTCTTTCCAAATCACTGTAGAGCCATTTTGGAGATTATGAGCTGAATGCAGGTAGTGTACGCTCTTCTGTGTCAGATGCACCACAAGGATATGTTTTTTATGTATATTAAGAACACAGCGCAACCTTGTGGCGTGGATGACTAAGAAGCGTGTAGGCTGCATGCGTTCAGCTCATAATTTCCAAAATGGCTCAGAATTGATATCCGAGAGAAATGTGATGCATCAGGGAAAATCGCTGAATCGATCCATGAATCAATGTATTGTACCATCCCTAATAGGCACTGCCGGTTTTAGTGCTACCCACTGAAGTGAGTCAGAATGTCAAAGTTTTACATTTTGTGCATAGCTTAAATGTGTGCTATAATTTACTATCTTATACAGTATTACAGTAAGTTGATCTCAAATGATGATCACATCATGATCGCATATTATATTATATTATATTATATTATATTATATTATCGTTACCTTTAGCACCATTGCCTAAGATTGCTGTGTTGATTCTGTTGAAGCAACGTAATACAGAAATACAAACAGAAGATGAGTGATGAATTACTGCAGCCCCCATTGTCTTCGATCAACAACTAGATTTGATGAAGGACCTTGAGTGCCCCTCATAAATCAGAGTTTTTAAATGGAAAGCCAATGTAGCATCATTCTTCATAAATACAGCTTCTGTTTGGGTTCAGTCATTGAGATAGATAAAAAGCAATAACAGGTCTATGATGGCATCTCTCACTTCCTGTTGTTACCATTAGCAGAATCTTGAACTGGGTCATCTTTAACACCCTGGAGAGCTTTTCACTGATCTGTTTTTCTGTGGTTCTGGATCTGCATGGTCCACGGAGGGGCCAATATCCTTTTAATTAAAGTCTTAGTAAATTAAAAAGTGGCCCCAGAGGGAGGGAGCTCCACAGAGCATGACTAAAACAGCCATTAGCCCCTCCTACTGCCAATGGTGATGTATATTGTGGTCATCTGAGGAAGATGCTTATTGCTGAAGGATGGTCATTTGAGACTGAGGTTACGTTAGACACTGCTGTTAAAACCACTGAAGTAGGACGAATGGCAGGAACCAACGATTGACTTTGAATCTCAATGGCATAAGTGTTGATAACACAACCACAAGGAGATCTATGAAGATTCTTGTGGGATCATCAGTCAAAAATCTATATTTTTATGGCATGGGTGACCTTGCATTGGTAGAACTTTATTGTTAAGAAATATAATGACCAGTGTTGGGTGGGTTATTTTTAAAATGTATTCTATTATACAGAACGCATCCTGGAGAATGTCAATTGCAACATATATATTTTTTAGATTACATGAAGTAAATATCACAATCTACTCCAAAAACTGCCATATTTGCATTTACTGGAATCACATATTATCCAGCTGTATGGATAGAAACATGCTACTCCCTGAATCTCCCAAAGGGAAATTCCTTAAGGCAATAGTTCACCCAAAAAATCTAAATTTGCTGAATATCCACACCTTCAGGCACAGAACACAATATTATGGAAAGATGATTTTTTTTTTTTTATGTTTTATTTATTTTATTATTCCTACTTATTTATTTCTTATTTATTTTATTTTTAACAAACATGACTGGAGCTGTTGGATTTCTTGTGGATTATTTTGATGTTTTTTCTCAGCTGTTTGGACTTTCATTCTGACGGCACTTTATCACCATTTGTAAGCAAATTATATAATGCTAAATGTATTTATTTATTTGTTTATTTATTTATAATGATAAATGTATCTAAATCTGTTCAGATGAAGCAAAAAATAAATACATTTAAATAATAATAATAAAATACATTTGAAATAAAATAAAATATTCAGCTTTTTGTGGGGTGGGGGGGTTATTCCTTTAAATTACATCATCATCACCTTAATGAGTTTCAGGTTGTCTACTTATATGAATTCAGTAACGCCATTGCATTCTGTTCTGTTACTTAATCCTTCTGTCAGTGGTCAAAGTATCAAGAATTGCTGACTTGGTTTTGCGATATTAAAGTCGGATTATTTGTCTTCTACTGAGCGACATTTACTACCCACAGTCTCAGATGATTAATCAACCCAGGAGTCAAGGTTCAGAGCGTGTCTCTAAATGAGATATCACAGCATCCTTATCTCTCTCAGCTCAGTTCACAGGCACTGTTCAGATTATCTGTCACAGAGGAGGTGTTGTCACCAAGATCATTTTAGATCGATATCAGTGAGACACTTTATCATTCAATGAACATAACCAGACATATATTAAGCTATCACACACATTGCAACATGAAATTGGAGTGTCAAATCAATAGCTTTCAAATGACACAGCGCCACATTTTTACTTCAGCTCTTGCATGACATTTCATATTCTGAACTCATACTGTACATCTTTATAGAGTATAAGCCTATTGCACATAAATATTGACAAGCCAAGGTCTAAAACAAACTTAAAAGAACACTAGAGAGAGAGGTGTACTAGACAATATGTAGCATATTTATGGCAGTTTATCTTCAAACATCTATACATTTTCATAACATGAAAAGATTTAAAAAATGTAATGATGTTGCTCTTAGAAGACACCTAAAGTGGTCATATGATGCTTTTTTAAAGATCATTATTTTGTGTATTTGGTGTAAGAGTATGTTGACATGCTTTAATGTTCAAAAAACACATTATTTTTCAAATACTGTATATTATTTTAGGTCCTCTATGCCCCGCCTCTCTCAAAGTATCTTTTTCTACAAAGTCCCTCCTTCTGACAAGTGCAGTCTGCTCTGATTGGTCAACTGACCTAGTACATTGTGATTGACAGAACACCACAAGCACTCGTCGGAAATGTGACAACTCTTTCCATAATCACAAGCTTCATCTTTCAAAATAAATGTAAAGCCAGTTAATAATTTTGTTAGTTTAACCATCAGCTCAAGCTCGAAAGTGGAACAGACTCGTGTGACAGACACAGTGAAGAAGCTCCCATGCTTCTGCCATTCTGTTATAAGTAATCTTAAAGATTCCTAAATCTATCTAATTTCGGAAGGCCAAATAGCAAATAGGCTTCAACACTATCTGCAGTTACTGAAACCACACCTTTTTTCTTTGCGTGAACATTTGGGCGACATTAGGCAATATTTCCACATAGTGACATAGACATGTGGGGGCGTGTTTGAACGAGCCGTTTTAGGGGGGCATGGCAGAGTCTTAACTTTGATAAAGAATATCTCTTTGGATTTGAGACCTTAGTTTTTACAACTGTACAGATCTTCTTCATGCACCAAGAGCTTGTAACACTTCAAAGAAAAATGAAAAAGTTAAATCACAACACATGACCCCTTTAAAACAAAAGGCAAAAACATAGTTGTGGGCACTATTCATTTTTCCCACCAGTTGTTGTTCATTTTGAGTCAGGGCAGCATTGTAGCTTCCAGCTAATGTTATGAGACAGAAAAAGAAAACAAGATTAATACTTAATGACTGCCATTTTACATATTAAATGTGTCTCTGGTGTTGAGGGTAACAGAAAATAAGTAATGGTGCGAAAGAGAGCAATTAGATTTGCATTTTGGCCCAGTTCTCTTCAGCAGTCCAGATGAATTGTAGAGTTGTCTCTGCTTGTATCTGACAGCTAACAGACTGTAAGTGGAGCAGCGCAGTCGTGTTTGAGTTTGTATCTGTAGAGTGCGTCACATTGAGTCGCTCCGCTGTTCAGGTCTGATGAAGGATCCTCTCTTGTCTTTGGTGTGAAATGGAAAGTGTGTGAATGGTCTCCCTCGTGCTGGAGAGGGATGTGTGATTCATTAGCATTTGCATTGTCGTTTCATGCCTGCCTTTCCCCAGACGCAGCGCTGGCACTATTAGTCCTGGCTGAGCTGTGAATTCAGGCTGCCAGGGCAGACTGATGGCTTGAAAACTCAAACTGGCTGATTTCTTTAATTAGCATTTTCCAGACATCACGGTATTTCACGTTGTACCTTCATTTCCCAAGAACATGCCGCAACTAGTTAATTATTAACACATTTTTGCAACCACCCTTTCTCAGAACGAAAATGGATTCCAAAAATGCACTCTATCTCCCATTTTCTCAATTTCTCTTCGTGCTCTGTGAACAATGTACAGTACTCCTTTTGTTGGTTTTGATTATATAGGACATGCTTTGTGTATAAAATCATCCATTTGAGCTGAGCCCAAGACTGCAAGCTTTATTCCTTAATTAATAATTACTGAGGCGTCCTAGTTACTGTTGACCCACGGCATCAGTCGCCCCGTCAGATTTAGTTGGCTATAACTGCTCCCTCAGAAGACAATGAAACAAATATGTTCAAGTGTCTCTTCTTACTGAACAAAGAGATGGAAAAAAATACTGAGCTCTGATTTGTTGTTTCCTGGAACCATTTCAAGCATAATATGCAATTTACAAATCGGCGCCTTGATTATTATTCTCTCAGAACCACAAGCCAATTTATTGATGAATAACCGTTACTTTTTATTTGGGGAAACCCGTGGAATGTCGCGCTGAGACTTTTTAGGGTAATGTTAAAAATAGGTTGTATGTAAAAAAATAAAATAAAATAGGGTCATTCAGTTATTATTCTATAATATCTTGTCAATCACCTCTGAAAATACACAGGTGGGCAGAGCTAAATTTTCTAAATATGAGGTACACTATCCGTGCTATCCAAACATATAAGGAGTGATCAAATTGTCAGATATTATGCCCATCATGATAAATAACGGACAACTGTCTTCTTCAGGGAAACGTTAGTCTGTTTGTGTAATGATATAATATAGTGCTCCTGATTTAAACCCGTTTTTCTCAAAATTCCATCCCGGAAAATCATAGCTATCAGCCAACTTCAGAAAGCCATGACTTTTGTTACATCCTCGTTTTGGAAAGGGCTTGAACTCAGCTTTCATGTAGTATCAAAACCTAAAAATGGTCAAATTAAACCATCACAAATTCAGAATAGGTTCTAAAACAGATTTTTTTTTTTTTTTTTTTTTTTGGCAAACAAGCTTCATAAAATGAAGGTTGAACCACTGATGTCACATGGACTATTTTAACTATGTCCTTACTGCCTTTCTGGGCCTTGAACATGGTAGCCTTCATTGCTGTTGATGCAGAGTCAGATAGCTCTTGGATTTCATCAAACATATCTTAATCTGTGTTAAAGTTAATTGGTTGTGAAAACATTTAAAGAATTAACATATTATCCCTTAATGCTAAATATGCTTATGCAATGGAATCCAGAGGAACATCAAATCTACTAACTAGCAGATGTCTGCAAGTATTTATCAGCATGTTTGTGTGCATTTGTGACAGTTCCCAAAGCTCAGAGTCAAATAAAAGGCTCCTGTTGTTTTGCTAGTCATTGGGGTTATACCTCAAAGATCCCAAACTACTTCTATTAGACTCAAGGTGAAAAGTCAGAGGGTTTGATCAGTGAGTTTCATGCATGTTTGCATACACAATGAAACAATTATAGGTGGCAAATCCAAACATTTAAAGTTACAGTCCTTAATTGCAGAAATAGGGCCAACTGGGCTTCAGGAATTAGCAACGTAATTGAAAACACATGTGTTGGAGGCAGCACAGATGCAATAGTGCTTTGTTAGTTCTGTGTGCAATTTGTTTTTCAGCTGCACCAAAGACCTGTCAGCGGCTGTAGTCATAGACTTTGCTTTAAAGTTCTCTTAAAACAGCCTAGCTTACCTCAGATATGTGTCTACGTATAGCATGTCATAAACAACTGAAGCTCAACCACCCATACTTTTACATAGCAAATTAATTAGTATTTTTCTTGTTTTCAGTATTGTTCATGCCAAAGTTATACTTTATCAACTGTTTTTTTTTTTTTCCCCATACAGTGAAAACACTAGATCCCATTGATTTTTGTTATGTGTATATAAAAATAAAATAAAGAAAATATATATTTATTTATGGAGTGTAACCTCAGGTTTGTATTGATCGTGTTTGCATTGTAGGCTTTTTGTTCAATTCTCTTAATCATATTGCTAAAAATAACAAACGAGGTCTTGTCATCGTACATGTAATTTGTCAGATGAAGCTCCAGCTATGTTTTTCTTCTCTTTTTATCATAGCTCAAAAGATGTAGGCAACAAGTCATGTGATCTTCCTAATCCATAATTTGATTGAGGTTAGCTGGAGAGATTTAATTACATGTACACTCATTAAAATGAAAAGCAATGCCTGAATTAAACATTTAGCATCATTTGGATCATGTGCAGTATTTGGCTACAAATTGAAAGTGAGAGGCTAGGCATTTCAGCACAATTGGATTCATCTATCTGATCTATTTATGTGAAGCTGTTGTGAAGGGTTGAAGATGGGGCATAGTTTCCGAACCTTCTCTGAAGGGAAGACTGAATCAATCTCCGCTTAGAGCAGACAGAAGAATCCAAGGTAAATGGAAGCTGTGCCCTGTTTCGTCCACCCCCAAAATTGTTGCTAAATTGCAGAAAGATGACTGTATTTAGGGGAACATAGAAAGGTGAAATTATATTACCAGAACCCTTTCCAGCAGCTGGACTTCTATCTATTCTCTTCTGACTGAGATGTTGAGATGATTTCACAGGTTATTCTAAAAATGTGTAGCTGGAAGAAAAAGGTCTGGGTTAAGTGTGCTGCTTATGGAAAACAAAACTATTTATCACCTAAAATCTCTCAATATAAAACAGTTCAACAGACACTTGTTTTAAATGTTGAAGCAATGCTGACAATAACATAAACTTTATAATACTCATAAAAGTGTTTGATAACAGTATTAGAGTTGGGATACTTAAAATTACAATGGATCGCCTAGGGGATAGATGTAATAGTGTCCAATAAATGTAACAAAAAATAACTGCTTTAGGTGGTTTTTTGTCTTTATACTCACTTTGTGCCTTAAGAATTGACCATATGCACGGTTAGATAAGCCATCTTAGTCAAATGTTTAGAAAATGTGTCCATGGCTATATGAAGGTCATGTTTTAAATGATCAATAAAACCATTATGATGTCACTTACAATATATTATCTCCATCTAGGTAATGTTAGCTTAAACAGCTACCATAGTGTTTATTTGTCTTCATTTAAATGTACAATTGCATATCTAAGTACTCTCCTGGGATTACCCGGCTTGGCGTATCAAATTATATGTTGCAGAAATCTATATGTATATGGGTATGATTGTGCTGTTATAAATGTTTAAAAAATAATTTATATATTATAAAGTTGATTGGGGTGAGGATAAATTAAAAGAGATCTGTGATGACATCATAATCGTGTTGCATCGTGGTCTATGGAGCAGTCTGAAGTGTGCATTAGAAACAAACTACCTTGGTCAAAATCAAGAGTTGAGGGTCTGTCCATACAAACATCCCTCATCCACATCACAAAGTGGGATCCACTTCAAAATGGCAGCAGAGTTTCCCCTGAAAAGAAGTACTTAGGGAAGTTTGGGAGTTCATGTGTTAAAGTGGAGTGGAACACAGCCTTGGTCTTTGATGGCTGTTTTGTTTATGAAATGAATGGATTAATGAAATACACTTATATTTATTGTTTATATTAAACACTGAATTTGGATTGTATTATTGTACTCTTTTTTTTTTTTCTTCCATGGTGGAAATGAGGTTTCAAATACTACATATGAGATTGCAGAGTTTGTACAGATTTGGATGAACATGTAGATTTAGTTACATATTATAAAACAGTTTTATTTAAATATATTTTTTCTTTCTTTTTTTTACATTCAACCTTTCTTTTTGTATTAATTCCTTATTATTATATTATTAAAATAAAATAAAACACATAACATTTGGACTTGAAGCTCACAAAAAATTACTTTCATTTGAGATCAATTTCTCAACTAACACGTCCGAACACTTTGAATATATTGCACAGGTAGTATGGACCTTTTATATGATTGTTTTTGTATCCTCTTAGACATTCGAAAGCACCAGTCTCCATTTAATTGCATTCATGTAGCACAGTTATTTATTTATTTTTTCACTTTTTGTGCTAGAAAAGAAACTCACACAGGTTTGGAAAGATATGAGGCTCTGAGTAAATGATGGCAGAAATTTCAATTCAATGGCAGCATAAAATGGTTGTGTTTTGAGAACATGGACTGACAGTTCTACAATGATGAGTGAGCGTGTAACTTACGACTTTTATTGAAAAAAAAGGCACAATGGAAAGATGATTATGTCAGACAAAAAGAGCTGTTCACACGGGAGAAGTCTTTCTAATTGTTCTGAATTCAAACCAATCTCTATGTATTGGTTTAACAGATGTGACCTCATGACTGAAGATTTCAGCACGAGTGCTTGAGGTAGGAAAGCAAGAACACGACATTATGAAGATCTTGTACTCCCACACAAGCTCTTCCAATGCCAAGCCATATTAGATAAGTATATTTCCTCAGAACCCACATCAGGAAATCCAGTTTCAAGCAATGCAGTTTTTAACATGAAGATGCCCAGGTCATTGACCTACACCCACCTCTGCCACTAAAGAAATGTTGGCTTTCTCTAGTTATTTGAATGTTTCTACCATTTTCCAGAAACTCATCCTTTTAAACATTGCAGTAAACGTATGATAAAAGCAGATATGGACACTTTATGTGTGCCTGTGTTCTTTAAAATGTCCATCTGCCTTGTTTTAAAATGACTATAAAGCATATAATGGCCATTAATGTTTATAATTTATTTCACATTGCTTCATAAAAATGTAATAAATGTAATTAGTAATAGATAAACTCACTAATTGGTCTTTTGACTGTGGTTTTCCTCTACGGTGTCAGATCAAACAGAAGCAGGTTTAGCTAACGTGTGTTGCTTAAATCATGGATCAACATTTTATTCCCATTTCCTGAAGCATCACAAGAGTGATCTGCTGGTCCCTATTTTATTGTCATTTTAAACCAATAACTGCTTATCGTTCTGCAGAAATAACAAGACATCCTGGTCTCCTTCATCCAGTCGCAGGTGTTTTGCGGAATCATGCGAGGCTCTCTGGCATTTGTCGTGGATTCATTACCATCTGTAGCAGAGAGATTTGTTTACCAGCTGATTCTCCGGCAAACCATCTCAAGGGCTAATGGAGGCATCTGACAACTTCGCTTCTACAGAAAGCAATTTGATTAGTCCACAATATCATTTTCATTGAGTCGCATTTATCAAAATGTCTAAAATGATGACTGCCTGGCCAAATAATGTGATTATTTAGACATTCTAATATCTCATCGTGGAATGTCTCAATCAAAACCAACGGTGGAAACATGCGACTGTTCGATTATGTATGATAGCACAAAGCTTTTCTATTATAATTGCAGTGTCTGTCTGATAAACAAGATTAGATTTTCAAAATGAGTTTAAGGCCTTGTTTGATGATAGCATTCTCATTCACTCAGTCCTCGACATGTCAAGACAACCCAACGTGCTTCGGAGATATTGACTACGCCTGTTTGAGACAGAGGTCTCGCCGGAGAACACGTCTGACTCTAGCTCAATAAAAATCAGTGATGGGATTATGCATTTCTGAAGTGTATGAAATCACCTCACTCAAAATGCTTCAGGCCCTCACTCACACACACACACACACAAGGACAAAGTTAGTTCATATTTTCAAAAATTATGTGTAAATGCCAGTTCTGGAATGGTAATGAGACTAATAAATCTTCTAAT
Source organism: Carassius auratus (assembly GCF_003368295.1). NCBI lineage: Eukaryota > Metazoa > Chordata > Actinopteri > Cypriniformes > Cyprinidae > Carassius > Carassius auratus. The sequence continues at coordinate 21,572,444 of NC_039262.1, forward strand.
AATCTAAGGTTACTGTTCTGTTAACCAGCTAATTATCGTTTAAAGATCACTTAATTGATTTGTAGACTCCATATGCTGCTTTGAGCTCCACTTTGTGCGAAAGGCTGGTTGGGTCACACTTTAGCTTCATCGAGTCCAGTAAATTTGGCTTTGGTATTGATTTCAAAAGCTGATTTCAAAGAATCTGACTCCTTTGCTTGAGAGATATGAGATTGTATGTGTTGCCATCTCATCTCATCTTTTTATTATTATTATTTTTTTTTTTTTATTGATTTCCATTATAAGACTGCCAGAGCAAAATGAGTCCAGCAGGAGATTGGCATGGAGAAATGGACATAAATGGACATGGATCATGGTTTATTATCTTTCCGTGATGTTTGAATTGAAAAGATGAAACCAATGTTGTGGTGGTTTCACTGAAGAGTTGTACAACTTTTGTTGTATTATTATAGTATACAAAATAAAATTACATTTAAAAAAAGTCTGGCTGCAGTAATTAATCAAATGAGGACAAAACAATGAGGAAGTGCGTTACAATATATCTGACCATATTAGCGTGGATCAGAGTCATGCATAGGATATTGTAAATTCCAAGTAAAGTATGCCAAATCTCGGGTGTCTGCCGCATCCTCAGAATTACCATTCAAGATGGAAAAGTGAGCCATGCAATTTTTTAGAAGGTGGCAATTCCACTAAAGCATGTGTATGGTCCAGAAGCCAGGACTTTAATGAATAATGAAAGCAGAACAATAAACATAAATGTGGGAATATTGAGTCAGTGTGTCTGGACAAAGAGTTTCCACGCAGCAGAGGAAACGGTGTGGTGTTTAATTTCACAGACCCAGCTTGAGATATATGACCACATAACCACCGAATATGAATGTGTGAGCTTTTTGTATAAAAATTCATATAGAAAGCCAGGAAATCTACATGCAGCAATAACAGATGTAAATTTTGGTAGACACAATCTTAAATTTATTATGATCCCTACCATTTCAAGAAACATGTGAGCTTAATTTAACAGCGTTTTACTTTTATTCGAATGTATGATAGATTCTCGCTATTACATTTTGTTTTTGTGAAGTGTTATGATCCTCAATTCTTAGACAAGTCAATAATGCTGAACACATCTGTCACTCTAAGGATGTTTTCCAACAAGTTTTAAGACAAGGAAGAGCAGACTCATGGTAGATGCTATATCTTCTCCAATGATTGACAGCATAAAGGTGGATTGTGCCTCAGTTGAAAGCTGAATAATAGTTTGAAATGAGTCTTCTGTCCTACATTACAGGGCACATGATTAGACCAGACAGACAGTCATATCAAGCCCAGAGATCAGGAGCTTTAATCACGGCTTTTGCAAAGACGATGGGAAAGCCTTTCTTTTGAAAATGGTATTTTCAACAGCATTATCATTTTAGCAGATAAAATGTAGACCTCTGAACTGCTTGCGTGACCAGAAATCAGAAGAAGAACCGAAGGAGAGTCTGTCAGTGAACTGTCACTTCTGGTGTTCCTTGTCTTCTTTGGCAACAAGACCTCAAACTTTTTACTGTGAGAACAACAATATACAATGACAGAATGGCCTACAGCTGTTTTTTATGGGCATTAGTGGTCAAGCCTCTCTAATTAGTGATCTAATCCTTCCTGATATATCCTAACAACAGCGACACAGTGGGGTAAAACCAACATTTGGCTGGTTAGCATGGGCCTCTTGGCACCTGCTGGTAGAGGCTGTAACTACATCATTCTGCAGTCAAAAAGCACCTTTTACATTCACATCTGAAATATATTTTAACAAATTATTATTATTATTAATGTTATTATTATTATTATTATTATTATTATTATTATTGTTGTTGTTGTTATTATTATTATTATTATGCAAACAATATATTCATAGCAAATTTTATTTTAAAAGTAAAGGCTTTTTATTTTTTCCACACACAGATATATATATATATATATATATATATATATATATATAAAATGACGAGTTTAGAAATGGTGAGTTTAGGACTGTGGTTATTTAATTTGTTTTATTTTTTATTTTTTATATTTTTTGCCATTTACAGGTCAGGAAAATGTGTGTGTGTATGTATATTTGTGTTGTTCATCCTGAACAAAAATAAATGCCTAAAAATTGGTGCATAAAAGTAGGCTTTATCGCTAAGGATGATTAAGATAATTATGGGTGAACACATTAAGATCACTGGAGATAATTATGGGGTTTTGTTCATAATTAGAAAAATCTCATTAGAAATTTAAAAAGCTGTAGAAAATAGGGAGGAGAGCACAGAAGAATCACTGCTCACAAATACGGCCTCTCTTTCAGCCTTTAAAAAGGTATAATAACAGGCCACAAATGCATTAATTTAAAACATTAAACTAACATTAGTCCATACAACTTGCAATATGTTTTATTTATTATTATCATTATTATTCTTGTTATTGTTATTATTATTTTGTAAAAAATCTCCACAGTAGAAAGAACATCATACATATTTGGAGTGACTTGATGATGAATAATGATAGAAATACAAATGTATATTCCTTTAAAATAGAAATAATGCATGTCGTCATCTTAAACAACTCAAGCATTTGAGTTAACATCAAATAATTTGCTCAGTCTTGGAATCATGTGACTGGGTAGTTTGAAAACCGACAGCCCCATCATTCTTCTGAAAACTACAAAAACAAAACACATCTGGCAACAATTCAAAAGAACCTTTTTCCAGAATATTTACAATATTTTATGTTAAGTAAACAAATGAGTTCTATGTTAAAGAACTGCCTCATTTTCTGAAGCTATATGATTCACGGCATTGCCTCATCAAGTACAAAGTAGATAAAAATAAGTAGAGAAATAAAAGTTCTAAGCACTGGAAATATGAGCAGTTAGTTACCGAGAGTCAGGATTTGTGTCCATCACTGTAAGACCCTGTCCTCTTTGTTCTGTAGTGCTTTTCTTAAGTTTTAAAGTCCATACCAGACTTTCCATCTGTTGCTTTGTGTTATTAGCTGCCTCACACTGACTCAGATGCTCCTGCTTCAGACTGGCCTACTAATGTAAGTACATTTTGAGAACATTTTGCATGACTTGTATTGTGACTTATCATGTGGCCTGTTTTACTAGAGGTTGAGAAACAATGACCTCCACCACTGTATCAAGGGGCTTTTTGTTAAAGCCTGGAGGCTCCTGAAGTATTACAGGGTCCCACATCAATCGACTGACAGGAAAAGACATTCAAAACCAAATGTGCATCTTGGAGGCTTTTCCCCCCGAACACAAGTGTTCGATTTGAATGTAAAATAGTTACATCTTGAAGGAAAAAGTACAGAAATTCTTTAAAAACACAGACATCGCATTTCACCGCGCTCACGTTGGTGGATTATTCCCTGGCCAAAAGAGTCAAACTTCATTGCTGTTATGGGTAAATAAATGTCTGCCTGACTAAATGATGGTGTTTGGATTATTTGTGCCTGCCAGTTCAGTGAAGCGGAAAATAGAAAATCTGCCTCGTAGGGCAGCACAGGTTTAGTTGAGCAGGATCTGCAAGTTCCCAGGAGCCACAGGGAGTCACCTCAGCAAAACACCTAACCAGAACGGCAGAAGCAGCCTGCAGTGCTAATTATAATTCACTGGAACTCATCAGAAGCAGGGTGCTTAATACTGTATTCAAGGCATTGTGCTATGATGATGCACCATTTTGTCCCTAGAATGTTTTTTTTTTTTCTTCTTACATTTAACATAAGCTTTAAAAAAAAAAAATCAAATTTTCATAAGAGAATAACTGACTGTAGCATTGTTTTCCGATAAACAAGTAACATGTTAACTTAGCATTTAACTTTTTTTTTTTTTTTTTTTCAAGGTTGGCGTGATGGTGCAAACAGCGGTGTCCTTGTCTGCAGCGATTCCCCTGGACACTTCAACTAAAAGACCATATTTCCTAAAAGAACAAATCACGGATGGCTTGCATCTTTATGAAGATGCTGTTCCGTCAGTATCATCTTGGTTGCGGTCGTAACCTGTCTTCTGAGGACGGACACAATCGTTGTCTTCAGTGTCTGGGCATCCAACATGCTGAAGCTGCGTTCATGGATGACTCATGTGCCTGTTGTGGGCGTAGGAGCATGGCTTCTCAGCGATCTCGCCTCTCTTTTGGCTCGAATAGGGAACCGTTGGCTGACAATCTGGGAGATCTGAGGGTTACAGTACAAGATTTCCAGCCGGCTGAGTCCCCGTGGACCTCTTACACCTCATGCAGCGAAGATGCCGTTCAGTTCCTGAGTGATTCCGCTGCTCTCATAGGAAAGTGTGCCCCCCACATCCAAGCCAGCCCCTAAGTAGTCCACTAAGACGCCCTGATGCAGGCAACCCAGAGATGTGTGAATCTGCTTTTTTCCAGGAGACGGGGGGCTTTGGAAATTCTGCAATGATGAGTCAGAATGCAATGCCAATGCCTCTACTCCCCTCTCCGCACCACCACAGGTACGTCCATTGTTTCTTTGCTGCCTCTTGTACGTGTCTGGGGCGTGGCTTGTGCTGCCCAGCCCATTCTCACTGGCTCATTTGCACAATTCGACTCGGCTATGCAATTTAGTTCACTAGGCGACCTCCCAAGTTCAGCGGCGTTCTCAAGACCTTGGTGGCAGTCCGGGATGCACCTGTCTTGCACGAGGAGACTGATGTCTTCCTGGCAAAGGATGTAATTGAGCAGGTCCCTCCAGCTGAGATGAGGCAGGGATTTTACAGCTCCTACTGCTGAGTTGGACTTGGTGAGTATAATGGCACATCTCATGAAATAGAATGCTCAGTCGCTGCTGGACTGCAGAGGCAGGACGGTGGTTCCACTGGAACAATTTCAAAGGCTCCTATGGTATGTGGACTCCGCAGCCGCAGTTATGACCATTATGTCTCCATGCCACAACCAACTATCGCTGGTGGCCAGGGACAAGTTCTAGGCTCCTCAGTATAAAACCTGATGAGTGGATGCACCTGCTGTCTATTTATACCTGTAAGCACTTGGAGTGGCTCAGGTACACAAAATCCACTAGCCAAATTTCACTGGCGTTTTCTTTTATAGTCAGAGATGACTGGGGCTCCCAAGTAAGTCCCCTGATGTCGCCCCAACATAACCAACAGAAATGAACACTAGAGGAGGTAAAACAGCGAGCACTTATAATTGTTTTCTTACAGTTATCATTACCATATGTTTCGGCACTGTAGCATGCTTGCTCAATAACAAAGGTGGCACGGAATTGGACTTAGGATGCAGAATCCTTGGGTACGAATCCTGTGAAAAAAAGATGAGAGATCGAAAAACAAGCTAAAATGGCATGTGATTGTGTTTTTACGTTACATTCGCTTTTGTTCACACTATTGGGTAGGTTTAGGTGTCATACAGATGGAACATAAGGATGGAGAATAAGACTTATAGCGCAACTCAACGGAACTTTCAAGTCAGAACTGAGCTGACGCACAAAACCAACGTAGCATAGAACATACCATATGTGAGTTCTTCTGTTCTGAAAAACAATCTCCACTCAGTGCACCACTTTCAGCACTACCCAGTGGATATTTCACATTGAATGTATCACAAAACCTACATGGTGCTACATATTTTGCGTCTAGCAAAAAAAAATTAAGTACATTTTCATCCTGAGATCAGACTCATTTTAGTGCTCAAGTTCAAGGTGTCAGTCACAATCAATAAATCTGTACGAATTTCTTTCAGCTGTTAAACATAAAAAAAGATATTTTGAAGAAGGTTCATAACTAAACAGATGATGGTAGCCACTGGCTTACATAGTAATTTTCCCTTACTACGAAAGTCAGTGGCTACAATCAGCTGTTTGGTTACCAGCATTCTTCAAAAAGACCTTCTTTTGTGTTCAACAGCCGAAAGAAATTCATTCCAGTTTGGAACAACTTGAGGGTGAGTATTCAGAGTTGTTCACAGTGTTAAAGAGATGGATTCTCATGCTAAACATGGCCAAAGTTTTCAAAAATAAGTTAGAAGAATGACTAAGAATTTCTGTGTTGAAAATCTTACTTCCGGTTTGGAAACAGTTTCGGCTGTTTTTTTTTCGATTGTGGATCTAATGATGTAGATAAGAACGGATGTCCTTATATGAGCATTTCTCCAGGAAAAGCACGCCCACGCACACAGGTTGACCAGAGGAGAGCGAGACCGCACACATCAACGCGCTTCATCAGGAAATCGTCGGCAGCACTGCACAGGATTTGTTCGAGAATGTCTCCAAATATCTGTGTTTTTGGATGTGAGGGAAAGTTAACCGTGTTCAGCTTCCCCAAGAACCCAGCATTACATGAACAGTGGATGCAGTTTGTTTTTCCGAGGCAGCAACGGAGTGTATCAAGTGCCTTCGTGTGTTCTGGTCATTTGAGTGACGAATGTTTTATGAACAAGGCCCAAGTCAACGCTGGATTTTGCACATCATTTGCTATTAAAACATGTAGCTATCCCAGTGATAAAAGAGCCCATTCATGTAAGTACAGTTGCATCAGATTTCTGTCTTTTGTTTAAAATCAGCACAGTGTGATATATGACTGAATATATGTTAATGGAAACAACACATGACATAAGTATTATAGCTCCGCCCAACGCACACCTCCAGGAGCTCATTTTTTTTTCAGAGAGAATCGGAAAGCTGTATTTTTCTTTTATAAGTATGATAAAACTAAAGACTTTTTGGATGTATGAAGGATGCAGTACTTCTCTATAGGTACTCAAGATTAACAAGAGATTAGGTGAAACTGTGTATGTTATGTACCATTTAAATCATTTATTTCCATCCTCAGGGATAGCCTTCAATCAAACAACTTAGGGGTTTAAATCTAATCATTCTCTGAATTGTAAAATACTGTTGTAATGCATCTACTGAGCCTGAATGCTGATAGTTTAAAGGCACGTTTAACAAATGTTCAGTGTTTAGTAGTTCCAGCATGATGACAAAAGTGAGGGATTCTAGGGGTAATGTGTAGTTAAAATCCCTCTCTGGGATCTCATATCATCTTTCCTCCCTCAGTACTCAGTACTAAAATTCTCAGCAGTAGAAGCTGAAAGTAGCAGCTTTCTAATATCTTGTCAGCTTCCTTGGGTGCCTTGACCAGACTAAATTGGCAGGCTATTGGATTTAAGCCTGGAGCCTATGCCCCTGCTTGCTGTCTTTGATTCCTTCAATTATCATTCTTCTTCCTTGTGTATCTTGTGTTTATATATGCCTGTGTTTATCACTGCAAAACTGAGATAGCTCATGTAGTGACAGATCCTGTCCTGTTGGAATTATTGTGAATGCCTCCTCATATGTCAGCACTGCCCCCTTTCATCAGTGCCGCCCATTCCTTCGATTGCTGCCGGTTCCTGAATGTATTGGCCATGAGAAATGATTTATTCCCAATCGACATTGGCAGGTTGGGTAGGAAAGGGAACCAAGCCCAAGCATAGTTCTCTTTACACACTATTGAAGTTAAATGTAGAGACCTAAAAGAGACATTTTCAGTTCGATTTAAACGTATTATCTTAAAAGATAGCATTGTTCACAACTTTTCTTTTTAGAAAAAAATATATATAATACAATATATTATTATTGTATTGTTTATTATATATATATATATATATATATATATATATATATATATATATATATATATATATTATTTTTTTTTTTTTTTTTTTTTTTTTTTTCTTTCAGAAAACAGAACCTTCACAATAAATTAATTAAAAAATATAATAAAATAAAATTTATTCACGCTTATAAACATTGACAGCTTGGAGTGTCCGCTTACAGCCTCATGTTTCAAGGAAAATGCAATATTGTTAAAATTATGTTTTCTAACATTGACAGGTGAAACATTTCCCCCATTTCTTGAAGAGTCATCCTACAAATATAGATTTGTTTTCTGTGTGTTAAGCTGGAATTATCTTAATACAATGTATTTTAAAACTTACACTTCTTCTAAAAACACTTTGCCAAGATTTGAGGCAACGATCTCTTCAATTGTTTTGCTCACCCCACCAGTCTATGAATAAGACATTAATTTCACAGAAAAAAAAAAAAAAAAAACAATTAGGTGTTGACAGAGTATGGAGTATCACGTACAGGTGGATAAATGTATGAACAGATTCATCCTTTGTCCTCAGGCATTGATCTCCAGCCAGTGTTATTATGAGTCTGTGCTGCTGAGCATTCGCCGAGCTGATCTGGAAGCAGGGGATGCCTGTAGTGACAGACAGTGATCTTGGTCTCCTGTAATGAGCCACACTGGGAAGCCGGTTATGTCAGAATCAGAATCAGAATCAGAATGAGCTTTATTGCCAGGTATGTACACATACGAGGAATTTGTTTTCGTGACAGAATGTGAGTTTTCCTTTCTGAAGGATCCCAGCGAGGGTTTGTGTGTCTATGGGAGCTAATGAAGTAAAGCAGCCACAGGCAGTCTTACACTTCTTCAGCTGCTCATTCTCTCCACATTATCCTCCAATAATCCTCAATTCCCATCTCATCACTGGTGGGAGACCCGACCCCTTTACTGATCTTCTCTCTATCGCATGCACTCACAGAGTTTATTGGATGCCAGTCTATTAGGATTTCCACATTAATGAATGTCAGCTTAATTGTAACAATTTGGATTCACCTCGTCTTTCATTCTATCAGAAGAGAAGGGGTATTCTGTTTCAGGATGCCATTTACACGACACAGTTTTACAGAAAACTTGGCCAGAAAAAGCTGTGTCTTAAGAGCCTGAAAAAACACATTTTTGAAAACAAGTTTCAAATTGCAAGTTTTTGTCTCTGTGTATACTACAAATGCACATTTGTAAAAATTGTAACATGTGCATGTGTATTACATCTATCTATCTATCTATCTATCTATCTATCTATCTATCTATCTATCTATCTATCTATCTATCTATCTATCTATCTATCAGCTAAGCTATCAGGTATGTGTTAAAACTGTGAAATAATGCAGGCAAATATGCATTTATCTGATTTTGAGAAACTAATGTCCTCAAATTGTTATTTAAGGCATGATGCTGCATGTTTTTCCTGAAACGTCTGGCATGATTAATTGTGACTAACTCGATTAATTAATCTGAATTTGTTTAAATATTTTGTGTCATTCATCATGATCAACTCCATCTAATATGATTTATCATGAATAAATACATGAAAACTGTGTGATTATTTATGCCTCAGTAGGTAAACTCCAATTTAATTTTAATGAATTTATGTATTGCATATTTGCAACTTTTATTTTTCAGTTAAATTACCAAGTATGTATTAAAATTGTGAAATAATACAGGTTAGCAAAAATGCATTTTGGTGATTTGTTGAGGAACTGGGTAATGTCTCTAAATTATTATATAGCTATAGGTATGATGCTGCACTCTTTTGTTTCAGGAAAGCCTCTTAATTATCAATGAATCAGATGTCTTTTCATTGCAACAGAAAAATTCATGTGACATAATGAATGACTGAGTTAATTTTATCACAAAAAAGAAAAATCAGTGAAATAGATGCACCAGCATTAGTTATACTGATTAATTCTGCATTATTCCATTGTATAAGTGTATATTTATGAAAACAGATTTAAATACCACATTATTCATCACAATCAACTGCATATAACATGTGTGATTATTTATTTTATTTTATTTTTCTCTGTCAATTTACAGCCATACTATAAGCAATCCTGCAGTTTCATTAGTAGAGCTGTGAATCTTTGGCAAGGCAGCGATTCGATTCGATTACGATTCATAGCTTTTCGATTCGATTAAAGAATGATTTTTGCAAATTTAGAACGATTCAATTCGATTCGATTCACAATTAAATTCAATCCGATTCGATTATAACGATTCGATTCTGCATTCTTTAAGTGCATTCATGGGATTATTTAAATGCTTCTACTAAATTCTTTAAATGCTTAGTCAGGGGGCAAATTACAGTAGCATTTATGGTTAGAGAACCATAGGTTAGAAAAAAAAAAAACTGTAAAATTAGCTGTAATCAATCAAATACACTGCTGGACAATAATCAATTTCACAACAATCAATCATTTGTAATCAATATTTTTTGATTGTTTTATATACTAGGCTACATTTAATTAGCAATTATTTAAATTTTCTGCACAGAATAAGGTAGAAAATATACTTTATAGTTTCTGTACTGTAATAAATGTCAATTAGCACTGCATCATTCATAAATTGTTTGTGGGTTGTTGTTTTTTTTTTTTTTTTTTCATCAGTTCATTTTGCTTTTATTCAGTTTAGCTGCAGATATAGCCTGGCACGTCTATGAGAGCGAGATCGCTTCTCTTTCAGTGTGAAAACGTCTTCATCTCTATTTAACTTTGCCTCTCCATCAGCGAATGATTCTGAGAGAAAACGCGCCAGATGTCTGTTTGCTAATGAAACAAACGCTACTTAAATGCATCTAATTTTATCAGATAAATCTTGTGCTCTTATTTCAAGGTCGTTGTTAATGCTGTGGTTAATTTTAACAGTTTCCTTCGTATATTTGGTTCATCCGCATTGTTTAAACACATTTATCATTCAATGGAACTGTGCGTATGATTTAGACACTTACATTCCTGCTCTGTCCATGCAATAAATACAGCTGTTGACGGCTCCGGTAACTCCGTCGGTAAGATGCAGAGAGCCATTGACAAACTACAGAAAAGTAAAACTACTTCACATTAGAATTACTGGGCACGATTCCTATAGATCACACGTCAGCTGCGTCAGAGATGAACGGAGCGCGAGCGCAATCCTGTGGCAGTGGAGCGCGTGAAGGACAGATAAGAGGCAGGATTCACGAACAGTCTTCAATGTCTCCATTAATTTGTGCGTGTAGTAATTTAATGTGTATACATTTTGAAAGCATTGAATCGCTATAGAAATCGCGATTCATTCGATTCTTAGCATTTTGAATCGATTACTGTCCAAGATCGGCGATTCACGATTCAAAGATCATGTTTCAAGATCGATGCATATGAATCGACAGGGTTTGTAATCGATGCATCGAGAAAACGAGTGAATCGTTACACCCCTATTCATTAGCTTAAGTCATTCGAGACGCAGTGTTTTCACTCCTTGAAAATAGAAATTATGGATGTCTAGTAGTGAAAGTACTTTGATATTACAAAATTATTCTATGATATTACAAAACTATTCATCTTTAAAGGTTTGGCCTACAGCTAAAAGAACAGTTCTGTCTGTTGAATAGCACTGCGAACAACCGCTGCTATGATTCTTCTCCAAATTATACGTTTGTAACTGCAACCTACTGAAGCACACAGCTCAGATTTGACATTTAGGTGATATGGAGGGATTCCAAGGACCTTATGTTATAATTACAAGCATAATTATTATGGAAGATTGCTTAGGAGCAGCACCTTGCAAACACAGATGACTTAATGACTGAAATATTTGTTATAAAAAATTAAGTTGCACTCTACAGTTAAACCAGGTTGGATCAGATGCCCAGACAAGCGGAACATCTGCATAACTGGATGGTTATAATTATCCCCACTGTCCCTTTGTCCATAAGATGCCGAAAATCTTCTCCTCATGTTTAATGATGATGAGGAAGGAAGCCGTTGAACGGAAGTAATTGAGGAACAGCTGTGGTTAAACCTAAGGGCAGACTGGCTGCTTCTGGTCACATCTATCATTGTGAAAAATCTAGTGAAGTGAAGACCTTTGCTCAGTGCCTGCAGTCTTGGAGGCCAACACACTCATTTTGCTCATTACAGCTCCCCAACGGGCTGACATTGACTCAAAACACCATCTTGGGTCATTTCATCTCTTTTAAAACTTTACTGCTCCTCAGAGAGCAAGTAGCCTACTTGTAGCTTATGTTTTGTGTCTTTTCTAATTGAACTCTACAAGGAATGCGTTACTTTTAGGGAATATTCCAGGTTAGAAACCCAAGTGAGTTGATGTGCAGAAGAATAATGTAGGAACTAGATTTTATATACACTTTCAAAATAAACTGTTAAGGCTTCTAAAGTTGTTTTTCAAAGATAATTTGACTTCCACGTCACAAAAACAGCCAAAACCAAAAGTGAGCATTTCTTAGGAAAACAATGGATCACATTGTCCAGATGCTGAGGAAATGTTAAATGTTTATTTACACTCTTATGATGGACCACAGATACAATTATGAGCCTGCTGTCTGAACACGTTTGTGCTGCAGATAGCCTATATCCACTTCAGACAGGATTGTGGACATCTCCAGGCCAGCACACACGAGAATGTCTAGGACAGACATAATTTATTACCCTGAGCTAAGTTAGTGTACGTATGAATTAGGGCTGTGCAAAAAATCTAATGCGATGTTCAAGCACATCTTGTCAGTAAAGCAGCTTTTTTGATTAGTAGTTTATTTCCAGCACGTGCTTTCAGATGTAGTGACATTTACTAAACAGAGCCGAAGTTCACTGAAAAGATACGCAAAATGGCGTCCAAATTCCAGGCGATTCATTGCAGATTTTGAACGCAATTTTGTATAGCTTTACTGAAAAGATGCACATGGAAATCGCATTTGATAGCCCTAGTATGAATACAAAGTAAATTACAGATATTAATATTAAAAGCATCTGAATATTTTTTTTTTTTTTTTTTTCTCAATTACAAGTTGCCGATATTTAGGTAGGTCACAAAAACCTGTAAGTCACACTTTCTGATACCACTGGAATAAGACAATCAATATTTACAGCGTACAGACAAGTTGTCCGCTGGGCCTATGGCATTCTGGGCAGGCAAATCAGGAAGCCCTTACCTGCATGGGAGAAGCATGCAAAAGTGTAGATCACATTCACTGCTGACCATGGTTTTCCACTTGGCCTCCGTCACATCTGCATCTCCATTAGGAGTGGAAGCTTCAGTCTAGTAGAGGTGGTTATTAAAGCTGGCCTTCACTGCTTCAGATCTTCACACTCCCTTATTTCTTGCAATGTCTCCCAAAGCCTTATAAACACACCACATGACAAAAATAAATAAATTAAAATAAATAAATAAATACCAATTAGCTGTGCAAACATTGTCACTAAGCTGTAACTAGACTTGAGGGTTATGATGTTAGCAAACTAATTAGTTAACTTACCAGCTATGCCTTCTCATATGTTAACGTTTTTACATGGTTTTTAAAAATATTATGTTACTGCTAATCCTTACAAGCTAGCCGCATGCTTACTTACATCCTTTACACATCCCAGTGTCTCATTATTTAAATAATTATGTTCAGTGATTTGTTAGTTAGAAAATGTTAAAAAGCGAGACATACGGTGCACAGTTTACTTTTTGTGGAGCAGCATGTGGCTGAACCTCAGGCTGACGGCGGACTCGATGAAGGACCTTTGTGCATGGAAGGAACCGCAACAGCTCAGAGTCTCACTTGGTTCTTACTTCGGCATGCCCTGATGAACTGCATCATATCGCTGTGATGATAATTGTCGGTGTAAAGTCATCACTAAGTTACACACCACTGTGTTTTGCTGAAGCATAGCGAAGTCCCATTTTTTCACATGCACAAACGCACCCAAGCACGGAAGATACCATCCTATTTCCTGTCTGGACAGCTGTGGTGAGTGTTGGGAATAACGGCATTTAAAGAGCCACACAGATGGGAAATCAAAAATTAACTGTATTACAGAGTATGATGTAGCTGTCCATCTGTGTAAACAATGTGCAAATAATTAAACCAAAAAGTACACAGTTTATAAAGTTATTGGCTTCTAAAGTAAGGAGTCGACTCTGAATCGCTGAAACGAGTCGTTATAGATCGTTTGCCCATCTCTATGTACGTCACTAGGAGCACTTTGCATAATAATCTCCGCCTACCGTGTTGGGAGAAACGGAACTCTGACCTGCCCCACCCCCCCACACAGACGCTCTGTTTGGTGTGAGAGCATCATGTCGAGGAGACAGTGTGTTTTTAATTGTAAAGCAAGTTTGTTTTATTTTCACTGCCAAAGAATGAAGATCAGAAGAGCCAATGGCTAAAATTCATTTTCACCACAATACCAGAGCAGTACAACAAATCCCTTTTGTTGTGTTCACAACATTTCACTGATGACTGCTTTTCTAATCTCGGTGAGTACAGCGGGATTTTCAAAGCATTTTGCCATAAAAGAGGGTTCATTACCAACTTTATTTAGAACAACGAGCATCTCCAAAACACAACGCGAAGTATGATTATGAAGTTAACGTATGTGTCTGTTTTCTCCCGAGCGTCTTATCAGTATGTGTGCTGTCTGCAGCCTTTGTTTGTGCTGATCGTCATGTACAAACACGTCATTAAAATGAAGTGTAACTCCAGTGAATACTCAACGAAGAGACATGAGAGAGATGTCTATAGAAAGCTTGACATGTCTACTTTAAAACTAAACAAGTGCTGCTAACAGATATTCTGTGATAAAGTAATCCATATGAAAAAAACGCAATGTCTGTTTTTCATGTCTCCCTTCGTTATATCTAATGTGACCACGCTCCCGCGCTGAACGCGCTATTCAGATTCAAACTGAAGCGCGCGACTTGAATACACCCACACACAAGAAAAAGCAGCGAGGCTGTTCAAGTTTTTTTATTTTACTGTTTGATTCACGATGAGAGGAATAAGACATAATTCACCCCAAACAGATGCTAACGCATAGTTTACCATGGAGGCGTGTGCGGAACAACCAATCCAAACTGGTTATGTTAGTTGACCAATCAGAACACAGTATGCTACCGAAAGGTGGGGTTTAAGGAAACTGAATCTTTTGAACAGCTTCGCGCGAACCGTTTGGGGATCTCTGAGAATTGAGGTAATTTTAAAATGATATTTTGACAAAATGACAATGTTTTTTAACCTTGGATGGATTTAAACCTAATGTACAGGACTTATAAACATTGATAGGAAGCATTAGAATTTTAATCTTACTGGCTCTTTAAGTATAATGGCTTTACTAATGGAGTTTAATTTCCAGAAATGGAGTAATCTAATTAATTACTTTTCCCATTGTTGCAGCGCCGTTATCTTTACTGAGAATGTAAAGTGTCGCGTTACTACAATTTGGTTAAATAAAGCGTGAGGTGTCACGCTTTGGCTAGTGGCTGCACATCAGCTGCCTGACACCGTTGCAAATCTGATGATGATTGGCTGGGCGGGCGGTGCCCTGCTCACGCTGTCTCACTGCACGCTCTGAACAACCACTAAACACACTAATGGCCAGGTTTCCCTTTGTTTCTTTGTTTCCAAGTTTAAATTTGTTTTGTCTTAATTTTAAACTTTAATTTTATTTTCAATATTTATTTGTATATGTTTTTATTTCTATGCATATCATATGGCAGGCAGCAATCTATTGAGTTCAGATAAATACAACATTTTCTAAAATACTTATAGTGTTTTTATTCTTCAAGTAGTTAATATAAACATCTTATATTTTAAAGATGTTATAGGACGTAATAGCGTTACAGAACATAAAAAATAACGTCACAGTTACTTTGCTGAGTAACTAATTACTTTTACAATGTGGTAACTGTTACTAACTCAATTACATTTTGGGAGAAGTAATTTAATTGAAACTGTGACTAATTACTTTTTAAAGTAAGATGACCAACACTGGTCATGCAAAGCTGAAGTTAGAGCAACCTCTACAAACACAATAATTTACCGTGACGAAGATAAATTGAATTAACCATTGAATTCTAGAATCAAGAATTGAATTCTACCAAAAACTCACTGACAGACGCCTGCTCACAGCAGAGCCCAGCACACGACTCCCTCTCGTGACGTAATATGACGCGATGTTGAAAAACTGTGTCTTGTAAAACATTTTGAAATCCTGCAAAAACAGTTCATATGATATTGTCATACAAGGTTATATATTAATTTGAAGTAAATAAATAAATAAATAAAGTTAACCTGCAATATGCACTTTAATCTCTTGAGAATAGGCTATATGCAATGCATGTTTCTCATATATATATATATATATATATATATATATATATATATATATATATATATATATATATATATATAATGACAGACAGACAGACAGACAGACAGACAGACATAGATAGATAGATAGATAGATAGATAGATAGATAGATAGATAGATAGATAGATAGATAGATAGATAGATAGATAGATAGATAGATAGATAGATAGATAGATAGATGGGAAAGAGAATTTAAACACTGAAAGGAGCTGCTTACCATACCAACATACTGGTGTTAAAAATATATGCACCTCTGGGAAAATTCCACCTTTTCTTGCTTAAGTCATTCCTCATTTCACAAAAGAAAAATCTGCCTCAGGTGTGGGAATGCAATCATTTTCAAAGCAGGTGCCCTCACGTCTAGTATTAGTTGTGGGTCTGGCTGCTGACTGAACAATTTTCAAAGCTGGAGCTCTGGCTTAGGACATAAAGAATGCATCAGTTACAGTTATATCTGAGAAAAATAAATAAATAAATAAATCCAGTCATATCAAACAGTTACCACATATGATATTAATTTAAGGTATCTGCTGTAGGCCCTATATATTTTTACATTTTTATACAGTACTTCATATACAAGCATTTTTGTCATATGTCCAACCCTCTGTTGCTAATTTAAAAACATTTGAACTCGTAATGAAAGCCAACAGATTCTCACACATTTACTTTTGATCAGGACCCTTTAGCATCATGTTTTCACTCAGAGTTGGGTACCCCTTTAGCACATTTTTTTTTTTTTTTTTTTTTTTTTTTTGTGCAGGGTCCTCCTTTGCTTTAAGTAGAAATTATTGGCATCAGTATGCCAACATTAAAGGCACTGGTGATTTGATGTTGACATTATTGCATTAATGTTGGGGTGTGTATTTTCAGTGTGAACAGTTACAACAGTTTTATTCACATTACATTATTTACACATTTATGAGCAAGTAACCCAACCCCTGCCCCTAAACCTACCATTTGTCAAAAAAAAAAAAAAAAAACGGCCAAATACAACTACAGTCATAATTTATTTAAAATATCCATAAATATTTATATTCCAAGTGTTCCAATTCAAAATTATTGATTTGTGAGAGGAAAAGACACGATCGCCATCTACATCCACTGTAAAGCTCAGGTCTTTTGCAGTCTGTGCGCAAATTCAAAAAAATGCGGCTTGAAGAAGCCTTACGTCAACCTTGGTGGGGCGGGTGGTCTCAGATGATCATGGAGGTGAAGATACTGGATGTGGAGGTCCTTGGTGTGGCCGGAGTGGTTATACGTGGTCTACTGTTGTGTGGCCGGTTGTATGTACTTCCAAATTCTCTGAAACACCTTTGGAAACGGCTTATGGTAGAGAAATTAATATTCAACTTACGGGCTCTTTTGGACATTCCTGGAGTCAGGATGCCAATCTGACATCTGTGGCATTGTGCAGTGTGATAAAACTGCATATTTTAGAGTGGCCTTTTATTGTGGCCAGTCTAAGACACACCTGTGCAATAATCATGCTGTCTAATCAGCATCTTGATATGCCACACCTGTGAGGTGGATGGATTATCTCGTCAAAGGAGAAGTGCTCACGAAGACAGATTTAGACAGATTTTGAGAACAACATTTGAGAATAATAGACCTTTTGTGTACATAGAAAAAGTCTTAGATCTTTGAGTTCAGCTCATGAAAAATGGGGGCAAAAACAGTTTGTGTTTATAATTTTGCTCAGTGTATAGTTATGTAAGTTAGTTACAGTTGCATTTGGCATTGTTGTGTCACTGAAAACTTTTAGCATCATTTGTGTTGCAGGTGGAACTTGGTACAATTTGTGATTCAGAATGACATTTTTACTTACTGTAAGTTTCCAAATATGTTTTTTCAATACTTGTACAATACTGTCAATGATTGTCTTTTGTCTTTCTGACATTAAGAAATACACTTTATTGCATAGGCATGTAACTTCCTCTCTGCTGTCTGTCAAATTGCTGTTTGATCCCTACTGCTGTTATGTCGTCTGTGAATTCGATGATGTTACTTGGGAGCCGGGAGACAGACGGAGGATGTTGTTGGCCAGAAGAGCACTGGCGACACATCTCTGCAGGGCGCTGGTGTTCATGGTGCCAGAGTGTAAAGTCTGGGCATGGATTTTAACTATATTCTGTCAGTCGTCACAGATCCAGCTGTACAGGGTCAATACTCAGTCCCACTGAGAAGTGTTTGCAAATTAAGGTCTCAATGATAATGCGAAGCTTCCAGCGACTAGCAATTTGTATTTTCTGACTCAGTGGAAATGCTGTGCAACTGGGCCCAATGACGCTAATCAAAACATCCATCCATCCATTTTCCAAACCGTTTGTCCTATTTGAGGAGTGACTGTCCCAGCATCTTACACCATAAGCATTTAATAATCACACATCTGTATATCAAACATGTGTGATGCTTAATATTCATACCAAGAAAAGGATTGTTGCATTAAAATGCCAACTTATGTTTACCATAGATGCACAATCATTCAGCTCCAAAACAAACGGTCCATTTGGTTTGTTTAGATGTTAATGGTGCTTTCCGGGTGACAGGACAGAAGTTCCTCAGTTAACACATTGGAAATCAAGTGGAATAATGGAATCGGCTTGTTTCTAGCTGATTTACACCCACTGCAGGCTGTAATGAAAGTCTTTTAAGATCAACCAACTGAGCTGTTATAATGTTGATACCTGTCGTTTTTTTTTTTTTTTTTTTTTTCATGTACTTAATGGCTTTATGTAAATGCTTTATAGTGTATATATATATATATATATATATATATATATATATATATATAGAGAGAGAGAGAGAGAGAGAGAGAGAGAGAGAGAGAGAGAGAGAGAGAGAACATTTGCACTTTCTATATTTGACTTACATATAGAAAAGTACATCCTGTACATATGGAAAAGAGCAGGATAATGGATTAGCAGTGTATTAGAATAGAAATTGCCATTATTATAGCTAAATATAAACACTCAGCGGCCACTTCATTAATTATACCTTAACGGTAGTAGTGTGAAGGCCATTGGGTATAGTGAACTCTGCTGGAAGTACCCTTCACAAGATGGCAACACTGTGGTCATAAAGGGATGGACATGGTCAGCAATGATACTCTGGTGGTATGTGGCATTTAACAATCCCATACCATTACACCACCAGCAGCAACCTGAACCATTGATACAAAGTAGGACGGACGCATGCTTTCATGTTGATTTTGACAAATTCTCATCCGAACGCTGCAGCAGAAAATGAGACTCACCAGAACAGGAAACTTTTTCCCCATGTACTGTCAAGTTTTGGTGAGTCCTTGCTAATTGTAGACTCAGTTTCCTGTTCTTAGCTGACAGGACTGGCACCCGGTGTGCTCTGTAGCCCATCCGCTATAAGTTTGAACATGTTTTGCATTCAGAGATGCTCTTCTGCATACCTCAGTTGTACTGAGTCGTTTTTGAGTTATTGCTGCCTTTCTATCAGCTCAAACCATTCTGGCCTTCACCTCTGACATCAACTTTTCAGCCACATAACTGCTGCTAAGTGGGTATTTTCTCTTTTTTCAGTCCATTCTCTTTAAACCCTAGAGATTGTTGTGCGAGAAAAATGTTAAATTTATGTCAGAAGTCAGATGTCAGAATTTGGAATATCATCACACCCAAGTGGACCACAATCTGAAAAATAAAGGTGCTCCACGATGCCATTGAAATAACCTTTTTTTATGGTTCCTTAAAGAACCATTAACATCTGAAGAAGCTTTCTGCTTCACAAAAGGTTGTTTCTGGAGAAAGAAGGTTCTTTAGATGATAAAAAGGTAAGAAAGAGGTGTCTCTTTAAAGAAACTTTGACTGAATGGGTTTGGTTATTCTATGACATTGTTGTAAAAAACCTTTTAAGCACCTTTATTTTTTAGCATCTTCCAGTAGAGAAGTCAGAAAATCAAGAAGGATATGCCCATTGTAAGCAATTCCAGTTGATTAAAAATAAAAAAAAATAAACTGTATTTTGCACATATAAAGCCATAGTGTCATGACCTCAAATTAAAGTTGGATATAGTTGATTGAGGCACAGACAAACAAAAGTGCTAGCCATGTTGGATTCTGAAGTTGGAGTCTTTGTGATTTCTCTAAGATTCCGAGTCAGAAGTCAGAATTCCTACTGGGAACTCAGAATTTCAACTTCCCAGGACAAATGTTATCCACCAAAACCCCAGTAGATTGTTAGTTTCTGAAATACTGAGACCATATTCTGCAGCATCAACATGTCAATTAAGTCACCTTTCTCACTCATTCTGATACTTGGTTTGAACTTAGCTTGAACAGCGGATTGTCTTGACCATGTTTACATGCCTTAATGCATTTGTTGCTGTAAGTGATTGGCTGATTATATATTTGTGTTAACAAGCAACTGAACAGTGTGTGTGTGTGTGTGTGTGCTTGCGTGTGTGTGTGTGTGTGTGTGTGTGAGAGAGAGAGAGAGAGAGAGTTTATGTGTATGATATACTTTAGATTGTATTGAACCAAACAAACTCCAAGACATGAGACAAACTCTAAATTCAGAATGACAAAACTCCACAGCTCATGCTGATATTTTTCTTGTCTCTTGAGCTTTATTGTTTTCTTGTCTGTCTTTTAAGCCCGACAGGGTATCAGTGAAGTAAAGTGACTACACACCCACTGCTGTCAGCTGTCTTTAAAGCCTAAAGACTTTACCCCAATGTCAAGGATAAACATTAGCTTTGTACACAAAGATTTCCACCGCAAACTCCATCCTCCCTACACACCGGGAACACATTTCAGTTTCAGAGAACAGCAGTGTCCAAGTTAAACTGACATGTCACTGGGGATTTGGGCACATGCTGTTTATGGTCCCCTACTGTTTTGACGGGTGGTAAAACATTTTTGTGTCTTGTTGTGAGGTCTTTCTGGACAAGCCAAGCTTTACCTGCACCTGCTGTGTATTGATGCTCGTGGTCTCTAAACCATCATCCTATACCTGTTCTATATCTGTGTTCTTTAAATACAAAGGACATATTTATTTTATCTTATCTGTTTTATAAATAAATTATATTATTTATTTTACAGTTTAATTTGTTTTATAAACAAATATAACAAGCAGATATATTAACTTATTATTATTTGCATTATCATGGCAATAAAGTTTGTCTCTTCATCTGAAAAGATTCTGAGAAATGTATCATTACATCACTTGCTTACTAATGGATCCTCTGCCACGAAAAGGGGCCATCAGAGTGAGAGTTTAAAGAGGTGAATAAAACAATAATAATCCAAAACATGACTGTAGTCGATTAATTAACATCTTGTGAAGCAAAATATATATATTTTTTTTAATAAATAAATCCATCATTGATACATTCTTAGCCTAAAACAAGCCAATCAATCAAAAACATAAAGTATCAATAACATATTTTCTCCAGTGAAAAATTTGTGTACCAGATCAAGTGCAAAACAGTTCCAGATTTTTATGCTACAGGACAACAAGAGATACCTTTTTTCTCTGGAAGAAGTGCTATTTTTGGATTATGGCGTTATGGCTTGAAGCAATGTTTAGAGTGCCTTAAGTTAGAGTGCCTTAATAAATAAAAACACAAATTTTCACTTCAATTAACTCACTTTACTAATTTATGTACTTTAGGTTAAGTGAATAAGTAATGTGTTAATGAACATTAAGAATATATGACTGTGCACAATGTATTATTTTCTCTTCAGAACGTATCTAGCAAAAACACATCAGCAGACTGATGTCAGGCAACTCAAAACATGCAAAATGATTGACAGGCAGAGAATTTCTGATAAAAAGCATGCACGGCTCCCCTGACTCTTCTTTGCTGTTTACAGAGCCTATAAGGCTGTCACAGAGACAAGTGTGATTTCTCAGGAAACCTATTTCTGTAAAATCTGTCAGCCAGCAGCTACATATATTGTGTGGCATTCAAAAAAATAATCAAATACAGCTGTAATTATAATGGAATCCCAACAGATATGGAATATTATTTATATTAGCAGTTTATATAAACAATAACACGAGCATATGAGCATATTGCACATGTGAATTGTGTGGGCTTTTCATTTTAAGACATTGATGTAGAGTACTTCTTTAAAATAATACACATAAAGTGAATTTAGCGATACAAATGGTCAAACTCCAACTAGCTAAATAAATAATAAATCAAATTGTGATGAAACATTTCAATCGACTGGCACTTCTATTAAAACATGAATAATACATGAATCAGCTTTTCACTATTAACAGATGCCACATGTTATTGTCATTGGCCAAATATGGTGAAAACAGTCTGCTTTTCATCAGCTTGCTTTGACCTTAAAGCCTAAGTCATCTCGTTTCTATCTACCTGTCCAATAAAGGTGTTGGATTGTCTGTCATCAAATCCTGTGGAGTGCTTTATCACAGTTAACACTGTCCTTGATCTCTGACCCTGCAGCTATAGCAACGGTTCCTCTCTAACCTTCACTATAGTTTCTGAATTAAAGCTTGATGCAAGTCACGTATTGTTGTTCCAGTGAAGAAAAGCCAATAAGAAATCTTTCTACTTTAATTCTACTTTCATTTATAGCTTTTCTACTAAAAATAGCATGTCACAGAGGCTACAAATACCAGCTCATTTCCAGTCCGAATCAGCCGCGGTCCAGATCCTGTACTCAGTCACCTGTCAGAGGAAATTACGGGGCTGTCAGCCACCCCGCTGGGTGGCAGCATGGATCTCAGGCTGGGGGCAGCCAACCTTTCCTTCCTGCTACCTCATGCAGGAATGATGCGGCTTGTGAGATCTCTTGAAGCCTTGCAATGCAGGTTGGGTCACACCAGCTCAGATCAGCTCCATCAAGCTCGAGTGTCATTTAAAATGCTGTGGTGAGCACATGAATGAAAGATTATGATCATGGGAGATATTCTGGTGCATGCTGGATACAGTTTCATTTTGGGGTCCGAGACAAAAAAAAAGGTCCTAATGAAGGCTCAAAATATTTGCTAAACCATGAGGTTGACACACGGCATTATATAAAAAAATGAACACATTTTACAGAATAGAATAAACTGAATAGCACCCATTTTATTTAGTCAGTTTGATATAAGCTGTAAGTAAATTCAACGCATTAACAAATAGAATGCATTCATTAATTTTCTATAGTTCTATCGACTGCTGCATTGGGAATGACTCCAAACAAAAACAGCATAACTCCCTCTGTTTGGTAAAAGACTTAATTATATCTGTCTAGAGAGAAAATAATTAATCAATGTGTCTAATTTGCACTTATTATTGTTTATTCATCATATTCTATGGGACTCCAAACAACCAAAAGTCAATATCCAAATCCAAATGAAAAGCCAGTTGTTGACTGAAGGCACTAAAACAATACTGGCATTCAATTCGGTCATATTTAATCACCCTCATGTGATTTCCTTTCATTAACCTTTCCAAATATTTATTGTGTGGAACTCAAAAGCATTTATTTGAAGAGTTCAGATGCAAAAGCATCTGAGTGCCATCTGAAATGTTCATCTAAAATTAACATTCTTATCAGGCTCCTATGTTTAGGTTCAGTAATTTTAATCGAATGGCAATGTATAGGTCCTTTTCTATGCAATTAAAGGAAATAACTGAATGTATATATAGGGGCCTGATAAAAATGCTAATTTTAGAGAAAAAAAAATGGGATGGCATTCAGAGGCTTTTGCATTTTTTTGTTGTTTTCAATTGAGTCTGTCATTAAAAACACAAAAGTAGTGAAATTTATGTTTATTTTTGTTTGTTTGTTTTTGTCAGCCCACTGAAAACTAACTGCTATTATGTATTATTATTATTATTATTATGTGGTAAAGTTAAAATCAATGATGCTTTGCCCCAGCAGGAATTGCAGGAGCAACTACAGATGTGTTATTGTTGATAGCCATTGGTGGCAGTGTGGTCAAAGCACTGGTATTGTTGAGAATCCCTCCGCATCTTCAACAGGTACAGGTTCAGCATTTAGCCTCAGAGGGATTCCATTTCCATCCTTTAAGACAAGCTACATCGATCAGATCTTGATACTTAGCCTTCTTTAACTCATGAGAGATGGCTAGCCTGTCCTCCCAGAGCACAGTAAACTCGACTACCAAGATGTTTTTTGTGCTACTGGACAAAAGAAGCATATCTGGCCAAAGTATAGTCACCACCACATCTTCTGGCAAGACAAGCTTCTTTTTAAAGTCAACTTGTTTTCCCCAGTCAGACGCTTAATACCAAATAGAGGGTGGAGTGCTATCAGTTCTACTTGACTTGGGACACTTTTCTCCTTACTTCAGAAAACTGACCACTCGGGATGGTGGTGTCTTTTATTCATCGACTTTAACCCTATGTAAGTCTGTCCATTTGCCAATTTCGATAAGGGCCTTATCATGTCTCCATCTGTAGCGTCCTTATACCAGAGCCTTGGGGCACCCTATCAACATTTGGTTCAGGGTAGACAAGGCTGCTCCACACTGATGGCAGGATGAATCCTTGTCCCTGCCCCAGATCTTCAAGTTGTTTGGAGTTGGTAATAGGTCAGCTACAGCACACAAGAGAAAGGTCAATTCACCCTGGTCAGCCCTCCAGAGTTCCTTCCAGGACTGTAAATGCTCAAGTGTGTGGTACCACTGCATCCACTGCCCTTGAGAGGCAAGCCCTACATGCCGGTCTTCTTCTGCAGCCTCTCTAACCCTCTGAACCACAAGTGTCCTCCTGCCTTTGGCATCGGCATTACTCAAACTCTCGGCTTTATAGTTTCCCAGACCCATCCATCCTTGACAGACCACACAGAGGATTTATTGGTGTTTTCAGTACAATTCCGCTTCCTGCACTGCCTCTTGCGTCTTCCACTTCCTGCCACACTTGACTGTCTTGTTAGCATGTTGCAGTTTCTTGTCCTTAGACAGTAGCAGTGTGCTAACAGCTCTTGCCTTGGTGGCTTTAAATTCTTAAACCACCTATGAGACTGGTAAGCAGAGCTTGGAGGTCTTGCTGTACAAAATGACTGAGCTGAAAGTTGGAGGAACCATCACTGCACAGCCTCTCCATTGCTTCCACCAGAGTCAAGGGAAAGTCATATAGTAGGAATGGTCATTGTAATCTGGGTATGATGCCATACTGGAAGCACCATACCTTAAACCTCTCAAGCAGTTGGCTGTGGTCTATTTCAATAATAATAATAATAATAATAATAATAATAATAACAACAATAATAATAATAATGAAAATAATAATAATAATAATAATAATATATTATTATTATTATTTTCATTATTATTATTATTACATTTTGTGTTTTATAGTACTAGTCAATAGACATTTCATTCCAAAATTACTTTGATATGTATAACATAATGAAATATTGGCATATATGTCCATCGTTCATAAGAAAAAAAAAATAACATTATTTTAGCTCCACTCGTTGAACATATTAATCTGTGGGCAGTGAGCAGCTGTGGCCTAATGGTTAGAAAGTTGGACTTGTAATCCAAAGGTTGCAGGTTCGAGTCTCAATGCCAGCAGGATTTGTAGGGGTAACCCCCAATTGCTCCCCAGGCGCTGGAGAAAATAGCTGCTCTGGGTGTGTGTGTTGCCTACTCAATGCTGTGTGTGTGCACTTGGATGGGTTAAATGCATTTCTGAGTATGGGTTACCATACTTTGCAAATGTCATGATTTAGCTTAAAATCTTAATTTTAAAGTGTCATGAAACATGCAAGTAGCAATGAAATGTCGCCATTGGAAGACATTTTTTTTTTTTTTTATCCAATTAGCCTGGGCTGCAAGGTGTTACTTAGAGTTTGTGGAGTTAAGGGTGAGAATTTCTTTACTCTTGCCAATTTATATAGTATCCATCTAAAGTCTTACCTCTCGGTTACACTGCATGTTGTCCTCAACTTCATGGACTTCTGTCATAGATTCCTTAGGCTCAGTGTCTGCTAGGTTTCTTTATGGAGCCATGATCAAAAGAATGATGAAGAGACTCCTGCAGAGTACACTTGAAATAAACCCAAGTAAGCCAAGTTATAACATAAAACTGATTAAATTGTAGCAGTGATCCAAAGTCCAAATCTTAAAAAAAAAAATATATCAACTTTGGTTTGCATTAAGTACGTTGCAGTCATTTTGATTTAAATTTCATAATGCCTCTTTAATTGGAGACAAAACACACTTAGTTTGTTGATCTAAATCTCAGAACAACAAACTTATATATATATATATATATATATATATATATATATATATATATATATATATATATATATATATATATATATATATATATATATATATATATATATATGTATTAAGCAGGCACAGACTGTATCTCACAGCAGGCGTTTTATTCCCCAAGCCGTTGACGACACTCCAAAAGCCCATTATTTCTATACTGGAACTGTTTGAAACAATGATGAAGAACCATTGGCAGGTTTAGCCAAGAGCAATAGCCTCAGCTTCAGGAAAGAGGAACTAAGTCATTTTCTCATGGGTTTCACCCCATCCCAAGCTTCATCTGGGGAAAAAAGAAGGCTGATACTTTGTTTTCTCTCCGCTTTCTAAATTGGTTTGGCATCCATGAGATCGCTATGTGATATCAGAGCCAAAACAAGACTGGCTGTTTCACTTTTTCCCTTTTTTACAGTTGGGTACGGGGTCAATGAAAGGTGTGCCATCAACATTCCCAAACAGTTTGCATGAACAAGCTGTGAGAAGGAAACTGCACCAAGAGCGGATATTTTATCCAGCCTGAGGTACAAAAATACACTGTCTCAACAGCTCACGACACACTTTTTGGCCAATAAAACCATAATTCCATCAAATTTACATCTTTCAAAATGCATTTTAATTCATTGGCAGAGTGAGAGGAAAATGTCTTCAGAGAATGAGAAGACTGAGGTCGCAATCTGGAACTAAAGAGCTGGATTCAAATGCGTATTATATGTGTAATGCAAACTTAGCACAATGCATTAGAGAGAATATAAACGCCAGTCTAACAGCTGTGGAGCTTGACGGTAAAAAGCACTTAGTAATGAAGTGACCGGTGGGAAGAGAGATGGAGCAAAACATCTCAAACATGTTATCAAGTCTCAGTTGGATGGAATAGAGGCTGACACCTGCTGTTGACGGCCCTGTTCCAACACACTTAAGGCAACATCATTCAAATTAGTCTCACAAGGATCCATGCAGTTGCATACATAAAAATTCAACATGCTGTGTACATTACCTGAGCAGTGGTGATCCATAATGCACATACTTTCACAGTGGTAAGTGTATAGATTTAGTAGAATTATTTATTTATTTATTTTTGACAAAATCTAAGTCGCAAAATACTCAGGGCTCTCGACATTCACAATGCTACAAAAACAAAAACCTTTCTGTGCTACATAAGAAGTGTCTTTACAATAAAAAGCAATGGGTTTCGGTGTTATTTTGTAACATTCTTCAAAATATCTCCATTTGAAATTACATGAGTGATTTATTTCATTGATTGATTTAATGAAATTTAATTTGGCTGAACTATCCCTTTAACAAATGTATTCCTAAATCCTAGGGAACACATGTTAGGAGAAAATTGAATGCAATGTGAGTCGCATTGGATAAAAGCGTCTGCTAAATGCATACATTTATTTTAATTTATTTAAATGTATATCCTACTAAAATACAATGGAAATGACAACACTCTGTAACTCAGTTTCAAATTAGTGTAACATTGCATTTACCTACTAAAAAAATTAGAAAATGTTCTGTCTCTGAATAATTAACTAATATTTCACAAGGCTGTTTTTTATGCATGTTTTTTTCCACAATGCCTTGAGTTTTGCCAGAGAATCCTTTGCATAAATCACACACCGAATCCAAAATGGGTGATTCTATCCATCACTGTTTATTGCTTTTGCATTAAGATTGTGCTGACATCCCGGTGCACCCCTGCACATAAAACAATTTTGTTTTTGGTTTGTATTTTTATTATTTTAATAAATTTTTTCGTTTTGTGGGAGGGAACACCCAGGGGCTTGCCGCAAAATACGCTACAGATCTCGTCCTCTTGTCTTAAAAAACAGATGAGGATAAATACGGGATGAGTGTGCGAGAGAAATATAGAGAACGTCTGAGATGAGACGAACAAATTCAAGCATGTCAAGCAGGGAATCTTGGGGCGACATGACGTTGAACAACTCTCCCCACAGTAATAACTTCATTTAGAGACTGGTGGGTGAAGATAAATCAATGACAAGGGTTTGTTCAGGCAGGGTGGGCTGTAATAAGTGTGTTCCGGTGGTATGTGTACTCTGACACGCACTGGATGAACTGTGTAGTAGCACTGAGCTGTGTAGGAGGGACAGAGACAAAGATGGAATGGGAAAGTACATGCTAAGTTTAGTCAAACATTGCATAAGGTCTCTGAGTCGTCCTTCTGAATGGTTTTATTATATGTCACATTTTGCCATCCCCAACACATTTACTATAGCTCTGTTTTACAACAACATAGAAAGCATAGAGAGAAACATTAATACCCATTTAATCCCACTGGTCACAAAAGTGACTGTAAAAAAAAAAAAAAAAGGTTTTCGTTTATAAAGCTTTAAAAACATTACTGACTGATGTTTTACTGCACATTCTGCAAATATGAAATAAACAAATAAAGGGTGTAAATTAAATATGTGCAGTTTCACATGATTATTGAAAATTGTCACATGACCAGAGCAGTTTATTTCCTGTTTGCACCTTAAAAAGATGTTAACTGCATCAAACCTCTAAAATGAAAGGCTTGTAAAGTATGTTAACTTAAAGATATGACAAAGATTTTTTTGGTACACATCACATTTAAGGTAACATAAATTCAGTTTTGCTGAGTGTGGTCATATAATGAGAAAACATGTTGATGGTCACAATAGTGACCAGTGGGATAACATTGAACTTAGGTATGCAATATAAATCCATTTGCAGCTGTTAGTGAAAATTACACTAAAGTGTTGCAATTTTAAAACATTGTACTAAATTTAACATTCAAATTCTACAAAACATTTACAATGCTGATGTTGTTATACTAGTAGCACTAATATAAAAATCTGAGGTTATATTTTACAAAAAAAAAAAAAAAAAAAAATTAATATGCTGTGTTATACAATTGTGACCGACCATAAAACACATTTTATCACACACTTTTACCAAAAATAAATAAATAATAATACAAATAAATAAGAAATGAAACCTGGTTTCACATCAGTGTCCAAATCAGGACCAAGAAATTAGCAGATTGAGCATGATTCAATCCTACAGATACCTGTGAGGTATGAACAGTTCAGTCAGAAAGTGTAAATATGCTTTCCTTTTGGGGAGAATGAAGCCTGGTTTTTGGACAGCGTCCGAGTCAAGACTGAGATCTAAGCATATTGAGTCAAAACTGAAGCCAGAAGGTTGAGTGTGAATCAAGCCAGAACCTGAAAAGGGTCTGAATAATTCAGAAGTCCGGTCTTGAGTTACTACAACACTGATGAATTCAAACAAACTTGCTACTTTGTAAAATGCTTACAAACCTTCATGTGACTGTCTTTAGCTATGCTTTGACATTGAGTGCAGCATAAAACAAGGAAAAGTACAGGTCTTTAACAGATCAGACACTGGTAAAACATACAAAATATAAAGAAAAAATATTAGCAAATTTGACATGACTCTGAAAGAAAATTAATTAATCAATAAATAAAAGATAGATAGTTAGCTAAACCATGTTAACCAGACAAACTTGTATTACTTAAGGAGAATAGAGTAAATTAAATTAGTAGATTAAAGGAGCAACAGGATGAAGTACAAACAACCAGAACAGGAGAATGGGGGGGGAAGGCAAGACAAGGAGCAAGAGTGTGGAAGAGATAAAAGGATTAGCAAATAAAAGCACTTATTTCCATGACTTTGGAATGAAATCATTTTGATCAAGTTTCATTTCACTCTTTGTGCCTTTTAAACA
This sequence comes from Carassius auratus, assembly GCF_003368295.1. Taxonomy (NCBI): domain Eukaryota; kingdom Metazoa; phylum Chordata; class Actinopteri; order Cypriniformes; family Cyprinidae; genus Carassius; species Carassius auratus. The sequence continues at coordinate 21,602,436 of NC_039262.1, forward strand.
AATTATTAGGACACATGGTCTCATATAAAACCTCTATATTGAATGGTTGATTTTGTTTGATTTCCTGAAGGCATCAGGAGTTCTCCCACCACAGAGGCTGTTCCTCAGAACACATTTTAGATCCCTTTTTAGCCAAATTATAAGGCAGCATTGCATAAATCTATAACAGAAAAGGCAATACCAAAACTCCTAAAGTAGAAGAAGAAGATTAAGTGCACGATGAAGAAATATAGTTCCAAAATATTTATTTAATGACTCACAAAATTAAATAGGCACAACCAGACATAAATCCAAAACATAAACATCTAAAATGAACTAATAATGAAATAATACTAAACAGAAAGACAACTTTTAAATAAGGCAGCTGACAAGGGGAAAACTGGTGGAGGGAGTTAACTAAAAATGACTTTAAAACAGATCATGACCATAACATGACCAACCTGAAGTTCCCAATTGTGTTCCTAAATTAATGGATTCCATTGCTCAACAGCTCACTAGATTCGAGCCACACACTTAATGTTCGCACATGTAAACATATACATGCATATCTCTTTTATTTCTGTTTTTAGTTATATTAATACAAAACAAACAGTAAAAATGGTAATTTCATAGAGCCAAAGTGCATCTTGCTCATAATGAAAAGCTCTATCAGAGTCATAAGCAAGACCACATTTAAGCTTCTCCACTGGCTGGTAAATAGCCATTAGCACCAGGTAACTTAAAGGTAGACAGGGGAGCTTTATAGTGAACAATGACTTTGAAATGCAAAGCAGTCTCAGCCAATCAAACATTTACTCAGTGTGCCTTGGAAAAATGGGTGCAGGGTTTCTTGATTTTGCTCTCATGTCAGACTCCTGCAAATGTGACAAACGCAAGAGCTTTCATTTTAACCGTGAATACAAAAAGAAAGGAGATGAAAGCAGAGATCTTTCATCTTTGGCCATAAAAAGGCATCAAAGAGATTTTGGAGAGCCTGCCGACATGTTTTGTGTTGCAGGCAAGAGACATTGTTTTTCTAAGCATCTTTAGACTTGATGAAAACTGGCCATTTCATGAAAGCGAACATATAGCTGGAGAATTAGATAACAGCAAGAAGCTGGAGCAAGGATGTGGAGCTCCGTCCACCATGTGCACTTGGTTTTCACAATACCTTACCTGATCTAAAAAAACAAAAAACAAAAAAACAAATTGATCATGCAGACACAGCATAGATGAGGACAAAAGTCTACATATTTCTTAGTTAAATGATTGAAAAGTAATTAAAATGCAATTATATATAATAAAATAGTCATATTCATAATGCAAAGTCAATTATATTGTGTTGAGAGGTGTTAGTTTGGTTTTAGATAATCACATATATATAATCATATACATATAGCAGCCCTTGCCAACAATCCGTTGTGCTGTGGATGGTTTGCACAATTGCAAAAGACACTTTAGTTATGAATTAACATAATTTAGGAAATATTTTGTGACATCCAATACGTCTGCATTTTACCGAGGTACGTGTGCATTTGCACGGATGTGTTATCTTAACGTTTGCTCCTCTATATCTATTCAACAATGAAAAGTGTGTGCCAACTACACTCACTCTCAGATTGAACTGTCATTACCTCAGCACAATGTGATTAAAAAAAGCACACAATTTGAGATGTGGTGGGAATGATATATGCTGGGGCAGAAAAATGACAAAAATGAAATATTTTTCCAATGTTGAATGAGTGGAAATTGTGGAAATCGACAACAGTCTCACTGAAAAAGAAAGAAAGAATGCAAGAAAGAAAGGAAAAGATTCCTATGCACATGCTTGGTGAAAATGAATGAACTATGCTTTTGTGTTATTTATTTATTTTTTTACATGAGAAGAAATGTGCTGTCCCTCAGTCTCAAAATTGACATGTTTACAAACTACAGTGCATATCTGTGACAATATTTCATTAATCCTGCCTTATACTGTAAGACAAATAATGATCACTCTTCAATAGACTGGAACTGAATGTTCTATAAATGTATCTGTCTATTTTAATACAACAATCAGTAATATGTGAATCTGTCTTTTTTTGTGTGGAGACAATAGAGAAACATTAAGTTTACTTAAAAGTGTAAAGAGAAAACAAAATGGAAAAGGCGATTCAAGATAAAATAATATTGCATCTTATAAAGTTGCAATCAAAAACATATTATATATTGAAACATAATGTAATGGTACTCAACATACTGGTTATAATAACCATTCATAACAGACTTACATTTAACATTTCTACAAGACAAAAATGTTGACGGGTGTTATTTTGATAGGTTTTTTAACACTGCCAACCAAACCAAAAATGTGTTCCAATAATCCCTGTGTTGGTGTTGGTTGGCTCCACTGCAAAAGACACTTGAATTAACATTCATAGTCATGAATTAGCATAATTTAGGAAGTAATTTTAAAGAAAGACTTCTTATATTTACACATCACTGGCTGTTCAGTATTCAGCATCGTCCTGATGAATGACAGCATGAACATCATTATAACAGTTAGTGACATGTTTATATCCTTATGTGTGTGTGTGTGTGTGTGTGTGTGTGTGTGTGTGTGTGTGTGTGTGTGTGTGTGTGTGTGTGTGTGTGTGTGTGTGTGTGTGCTTGTGCGTGTGCGTGTTACAATATACAATTTCGGTAATATGTATATATATTCTACAAACACAATTCCAAAAAAGTTGGGACACTGTACAAATTGTGAGTAAAACAGGAATGGAATAATTAACAAATCTCATAAACTTATATTTTATTCACAATAGAATATAGATAACATATCAAATGTTTAAAGTGAGACATTTTAAAAGGTCATGCCAAGTATTGGCTCATTTTGGATTTCATGAGAGCTACACATTCCAAAAAAGTTGGGACAGGTAGCAATAAGAGGCTGGAAAAGTTAAATGTACATATAAGGAACAGCTGGAGGACCAATTTGCAACTTAATAGGTCAATTAGTAACATGAGCCTCTCAGAGTGCCAGTGTATCTCAGAAGTCAAGATGGGCAGAGGATCACCAATTCCCCCAATGCTGAGGCGAAAAATAGTGGAGCATTATCTGAAAGGAGTTTCTCAGATAAAAATTGCAAAGAGTTTGAAGTTATCATCATCTACAGTGCATTATATCATCCAAAGGTTCAGAGAATCTGGAACAATCTCTGTGCGTAAGGGTCAAGGCCAGAAAACAATACTGGATGCCTGTGATCTTCGGGCCCTTAGACAGCACTGCATCACATACAGGAATGCTACTGTAATGGAAATCAAAACATGTGCTCAGGAATACTTCCAGAAAACATTGTCGGTGTGCCATTCACCCTTGCCGGCTAAAACTCTATAGAACTATAAAACTGGGACACCATGTCATCTGGACTAAAGAGGACAAGGACAACCCAAGTTGTTATCAGCGTTCAGTTCAGAAGCCTGCATTTCTGATGGTATGGGGTTGCATGAGTGTGTGTGGCATGGGCAGTTTACACATCTGGAAAGGCACCATCAATGCTGAAAGGTATATCCAAGTTCTAGAACAACATATGCTCCCATCCAGACGTAGTCTCTTTCAGGGAAGAACTTTCATTTTCCAACATGACAATGCCAGACCACATACCGCATCAATTACAACATCATGGCTGCGTAGAAGAAGGATCTGGGTACTGAAATGGCCAGCCTGCAGTCCAGATCTTTCACCCATAGAAATCATTTGACACATCATGGGGGAAGTCGTGGCCTTGTGGGGGAAGTCGTGGCCTAATGGTTAGAGAGTCGGACTCCCAATCGAAGGGTTGTGGGTTCTAGTCTCGGGCCGGACGGAATTGTGGGTGGGGGGAGTGCATGTACAGTTCTTTCTCCACCTTCAATACCACGACTTAGGTGCCCTTGAGCAAGGCATCGAACCCCCAACTGCTCCCCGGGCGCCGCAGCATAAATGGCTGCCCACTGCTCCGGGTGTGTGCTCACAGTGTGTGTGTGTGTGTTCACTGCTCTGTGTGTGTGCATTTCGGATGGGTTAAATGCAGAGCACAAATTCTGAGTATGGGTCACCATACTTGGCTGAATGTCACTTCACTTTCACTTTTCACTTTCATAAAGAGGAAGATGCAAAAAAGAAGACCTGAGACAGCTGAGCAACTAGAAGCCTGTATTAGACAAGAATGGGACAACATTCCTATTCCTAAACTTGAGCAGCTTGTCTCCTCAGTCCCCAGACATTTGCAGACTGTTATAAAAAGAAGAGGGGATGCCACACAGTGGTGAACATGGCCTTGTGCCAACTTTTTTGAGATGTGTTGATGCCAAGACATTTAAAATCAACTTATTTTTCCCTTAAAATGATACATTTTCTCTATTTAAACATTTGATATGTAATCTAAGTTGTATTTTGAATAAAATATTTTAATTTGAAACGTCCACATCATTGCATTCTGTTTTTTTTTTTTTTTTTTTTTTCCAACCTTTTTGGATTCGGTTTGTACCATTCAAAGTTTTTGAATAATAAGACTTTTTAAGTCTCTTTTGTTCACCAAGCCTGCATGCATTTGATCCAAAGTTCAGCAAAAGCAGTAAAGTTGTGAAATTGTACTATTTAAAGTAACTGATTTCTATTTGAATATATTTTAAAAAGTAAACTAATTGTGCATAATAATAAATAAATATGTTGTGGAAATAGTGGAAAGACAAATAGTGGAAATAAGCAAGGAGTTCGGGCCAGTGCTACAGACACACAAACTTACACAGCCAGACTAGGTAAAAACCAAAGTGTCATACTGACAGATATTCAAAGCCAACACAATGATCAATGTTGAGAGTGTGAATGAGGAGGTCAAATACACATTGATTTGCCATGAGGTGTTCTGTACATTCCTCTCACTCAAGTACAGCTGCCATCTGTCTCTAAAAGACCATCGCTCGTAAGGAGGGAATGCCATTGACAGTTCCTCCTGTGATGACAGACAATGTGTCAAATCTGGTGGATTATTCAGAGTCACAGATGGGGAAAGCAAATGAGAAACTTCGCATGTTCATTGCTGAGCATTCATCGTGCAGTTCCGCATTATAAAGAGCGAGTGCGTCCAATCCAATGTAAATCTTCGCAAAATGTCATCTCCATATTTCAAAGTGGAGTCTGGTACCTCCCCACACATTATGAATGTTAGCGAGGTGAGATCTCTCATTGTCATTCGCGGAGAATCATAACATCCCTCAAGCAGGAGGCTGACATTTACTATTCTGGGATGGAGAGATGGGTAAAGGTCTTGCAAGGGTGACACAGAACAGATGGTTTCGCTCACCGGAGGATTTCTGAACTCATTCATACACACTCAAACGCCTAGTGTTAGTTTCAAAGAGAACATACCCTAAATAACAGCTCCAGCTGAGACGCATGACTTCCTGTGAAGTCTTTCACACTGGAACACTTCTGTCTTTTTCTAGTTTTGGCTCAGTCTTACCGGGGTGTTTTTTTTTTTTTTCTGTAGATTTTCTCACTTTTAGAGATTACATTTTCTTGCTAGATTTGTGTAAAAAAAAAACAACAACAACAACAACAACAACAACACATGCTCAACCTGTGTTTAATGGAATCTGCAGAGTGTTGATCTTGAACCCAGGCAGAATATTACACATGAGCTTAGCTGTACTGAAGTTCAAATGTTCAACATAATTTGCATATTTTCAAAGCAGAGCAACACAGATACAACAAGACAAGCCAGAATTGCAATTTCCCCTCTGCATTTCCATAATTGGCTCAATGTTGATAAATGCAGGGTGCCATCATATTCTCAAAGCTCCAAAATGAATATATAATCACCCTGCAACCATCTTTGCTTTTTGCAGATGGTTGCCACCTCTGAATAGCTTTCCATTTGACCTTTTCTGTATTTTATTACGCCAATCAGTCACCCAGATCACCCAGAAACATTCAGAATCCATCAGGCACTGAACATGAATACTTTATTAAGACATTAAAACAAGTCTTCCCAGCAGTCAAAATCACAGCAGATTATGTTTGACTCAGTCCTGAATGCCTTGCTCTTGTAATTACAACCACTTTGCGCTTTATAAAATGATGGAGTTAATGATGATTGTGGGCTACTTTTATTCCTTCTTTTAAATGTTCCAGACCTTTGCATCTTTATCTGGAGTAATAAATACAGCTATTACTGCAAACAAATGTGTAAGTGTTTAGCCTTCATGTTCTGCAGAGATATATATAGATGTGAAAAATCTTGCATATGTAAAAATAATAATAATAATAATAATAATAATAATAATAATCACCTATTAAAATGAATCTAGTACACTCTATTTAAATCCTTTAATATATTCACATGACTTAATCAAATCTCAGTAGACAGCTAGTATTAAGGACCGATCCTCGTTGTTGAACAGGGTTTTTCACATAAGTATGAAATTTAAGTATTTATAAGATAAATTCAGAGTTTTTGTGAAAATTTTTGTTCTTGTGCTAATTTGCAGTGTTTAGTAAATCTTGCCGTATACATTTGCACACAGTTCTCCTGTTGGCAACAGCACCGCAGGTAAAAAAATAAATAAAAAATAAAATAAAATAAAAATAAAAACAAGTCGTGAAACCACTGTGTAATTTATTTCAAATGCAGTTAATGTGATTCTAGCACCTACTTTCTTGAAAAAATAAAAAAGGCTCTTTATAATCTAAAAAAGTGTTCACCTGTGGCTGGTTTAGCTGTCTGTTATTGACTATTTGTTTTAAAAAGTTATTCTGTGCTTTTGAAAGATTTATTTAGTTTATTAAAGATAGATTGCTGCAAGATAGATTTTTCATGGAAACACAGATTTCAAGAGTGTTATTCTAAGAAATGTTAACCACAATATTTCTTTAAAAAATGTTTACCAAATCGTTATTGAGATTTTGAAGAGTGTATGGAGTAGTTAGAGAGACAAGATGTACTTCTCTGTACAAAAATCCTCACAGAGCCGCACAAATAAAAAAGGAAATGTTGAGCTGGTCTACAATACCAGAAACACTGAACTGCTTAAAATATCATACATATATAAAGTTCTGCACAGGAGAGGTACTCCCTAATACGGGTGAAATACATGACCAAAAATATCAAAGATGAGAGTTGCAGTGACACACCAACATAAAACACAGGACATAATTATCTCATAGAAGAAAAAGCAGAGAAAGTAAATGTCGCTGAGGAAAACAGAGGGAGGGATGAGAACATGAGGGAGTTAGAAATAGACAGGAACGTTGAAGAAGAGGTGAGGCTACTGAGAGGGTGAGCCAGACTTTCAGCAGGCTTAGTGAAGAGGGAGAGGGCCGAGGAGATAACAAACATAGGAGAGGAAGTCAAGATTTTGTGGGAGAGAGGTCAGGCTGACAGGACTCTGAGGGAAAAGGAAGTGGAACTGAACAAAAAATACAGACTGAAGAGCAGACCGAGGCAGTGCAGTGAGTGCAGTGATGCAGCTAATTAAATGCAAGTGTCAACAAAGCACAAACTACGAAAAGTTTTTGAACGCTGCTATTAGATAATATTATCATGGGAAAACTCAATGGATTTAAATGTAACATTTAACCTATTTATGTAGAATGCAGAATATTTACTGGAAGTTTGATGGAAGCTTGTTTCCAGCACTAAATGTGAACTTTTTGTCACTCAGTTCTGACTTCTTTCTCACAGGTGTGAGTCTATACCTCACAAATCAGGAATTTTTTTTTTTTTTTTTTTTTTTTCACAATGGCATGAAATTGAATAAATGTATTAACTTAAGCATAACGGAATAACAGAAAACAATATTTTAAAATATTAACACTGCAAACTAACCATTTAAAACGATTCCCCATTACTCAAACATTTTCAGCTCCAGCTTGGGAGTTGGAACCAAAAGAAAATAAATTTAAGCAGAAATAAATAAATAAATAACTGCAGCTTTGCAGAGATGGATGGGGAAATTTCTGTTGCAAGCATTTAGATCAAACAAAATAATTTATAATTTTTCTTTTCTGTCTGAAAGCTTGACAATGACAGCAGAGCATGAAGGCTCTTTTGATGTGAAAGTGGATTAATGTTCACACTTAATAAATCTTAAGTACTTAATGACATAGTTATGCATACTGTTGATACACTCTGTAAGAGTTTTAAGTGGAATAATTCCACCATGTTGCACATGGAGGAAATTGCTCCTCGTTGAGTCAATTCATGTCAATAAAATGACAAGGAACATACTATGAATTTTTTTAAGTAGTATTTATTTAGATATTTACATAAAGTGTTGGGGAAAACACATTACAAGTAATGCAAGTTACATAATAAAAATACTTTTTCAAGTAACATTTTACTTTTAAATTTACAATGAAATATCTGAGCTACTTTTTCCAATAAATAACACAAGTTACTCTGTCTTCCCATTTATTTGCTAATACCTCTCCTGTCCCCGTGTTGAGAAAAATTGAGAGAGGTGCAGAGGCACTTCCATCAGCCTGAGGCTTATTAATTTCACATTTGGTGTAAATGGTCCTTAAAAATCCAAGACATGACTTTCAAAATATATATAAGTAAAAAAAAAAAAATATATATATATATATATATATATATATATATATATATATATATATATATATATATATATATATATATATATATATATATATATATATAATAATCAAGCCTAGCCCAGGTGTCAAAAAGTATCATGAAGGTAATGTTGTGCATTTAAAAGTAACTTTCCCCAACACTGTTAATAGACGGTGCTCAGTTATTATCAATTAGTATTAGTGTTCAATTATTAATAATGGGTCTTATTATTATCAGTGTTGGGAAAAAAAACATTTAACTGAGATTTTGTGTTCAGTGCTTGCAGAGACAACAAGCCTAAGAAGTGTGAGAATTGTTGCTCATGTGAACTTTTCACAGCCAAGTGCCAAACATGAATCAAACTCTTTTCTAAACCAGCCTGAGCACTGGAAATGTCTCTGCAGACCCAGAGGAGTAGTGGTCTGGAGGTACAGTTCATTGCCTCTGACAAAACTCCTTGTTAACTGCCTGACTTTCCTGTGTCACCTGTGCCTGAAAAGAGTTCACACAATCTTTTCCATTTCAGAAAACAGGTAAAATGGACAATCTGCTCTTACAACAAGAGTAAAACAAATTCTGCCCAGCCTGTCAGCTTCGGTTAATAGTTTAGCCAAATGGACTGGAATGGCCTCCAACAGCAAATGGAGACTCCATCATCTTTGGGTTTCATGGCCTTTGTGCTGCTCTGCTTCATCACAACACTGTAAAGATTTACTTTTGAAAGGAAAAAAGACTGACAGGCCATGATAACTCAGTGTTGTCCATTAAACTGGTGGGCAGAGGTAGGAACACGGTTTGGAGGTCTATAAACATCCACTCGGCACTCAGTCAATAGTTGCCCTTGGTTATGGCACGATGGCCCATCGAAAAACCATCGCAGAGGTTATAAAAAAAAAAAAAAAAATGGAAGTAGACAAAAAGAGAAAAAGTGCCTGTGTGCCTCACATGTTTTATTTCATTCTGAGATGCTGGGCTTTTATACTGTTGTGAGAAGATTTTAGGATATACAGCTTGACTTTTCTCATGCAGCAGTTTTGTTTGACTTGGTATCAATTCTGTGTTCAAATCACAAATTCTTTGTATTTCTTTTATTCACAACATATTTCTTGATGCATTGTTTTATTATGTCCTTGTTTCATTGTTGGTTCTCTTTGTTGATGCAATGTTGGACGAAAAATCATTTCACTACTGCATATAATATGTTAAATGATAAATTCCTTATTACACACACATTCATTTTAAAAGCATAATACATTTTCTTATGTTATGTCTTTGAACATAACATATAAAACTGTGCATTAATTTAACTCTAATATACAGTACAGGTGCATCTCAGTAAATTAGAATGTCGTGGAAATGTTCATTTATTTCAGTAATTCAACTCAAATTGTGAAACTTGTGTATTAAATAAATTCAATGTACACTGACTGAAGTAGTTTATGTATTTGGTTCTTTTAATTGTGATGATCAGCTAATCAACTTAAAACACCTGCAACAGTTTCCTGAGCCTTCAAAATGGTCTCTCAGTTTGGTTCACTAGGCTACACAATCATGGGGAAGACTGCTGATCTGACAGTTGTCCAGAAGACAATCATTGACACCCTTCACAAGGAGGCTAAGCCACAAACATTCATTGCCAAAGAAGCTGGCTGTTCACAGAGTGCTGTATCCAAGCATGTTAACAGAAAGTTGAGTGGAAGGAAAAGTTTGGAAGAAAAAGATGCAAAACCAACCAAGAGAACTGCAGCCTTATGAGGATTTTCAAGCAAAATCGATTCAAGTATTTGAATGAACTTAACAAGGAATGTACTGAGGCTGGGGTCAAGGCATCAAGAGCCACCACACATACACAGACGTGTCAAGGAATTTGCTAAACCACAGACAACGTCAGATGCGTATTACCTGGGCTAAGGAGAATAAGAACTGGACTGTTGCCCAGTGGTCCAAAATCCTCTTTTCAGATGAGAGCAAGTATTGTTTTTCATTCGGAAACCAAGTTAAATTAACATACTTTACAGAAGGCCAACAACATTTTTGAAGTATTCTAATTTGCTGAGACAGTGAATTGGTGGGTTTTTGTTAAATATGAGCCAAAATCATCACAATTAAAAGAACCAAAGACTTAAACTACTTCAGGCAGCGTGTGTTGAATTTACTTAATAGACAAGTTTCACAATTTGAGTTGAATTACTGAAATAAATGAACTTTTCCACGACATTCTAATTTATTGAGATGCACCTGTATGTTGTCATTTCTGCAAGACTGTAAGTGAAGTAAAATCTATTCACAGTGCTTTTCAGTTGCCTGCTTCTGCACTGTCCTTTGCTGCATTTCAGGTGCTCGCCCTCCCTTCCCTTTATCAATCTGCATCTGAGAATGAAGGAAAGAAAACCTGATGATCTGTGACATGTTTCTCTCCCACAGGACCAAACAACATTCGCTGACCTTCCCTCAGCTAAGCCTCACCTTGTCCAGAACGTTCTGTGGTGCAGATCTTTAATCTCGGTGATTCAACAGCGCAGGGGTTGCTTTATGGAATGCAGAGCAGTTTACCTCAACAAGCTCAAGTTTAGATTCTGCTCCTCAGGGCCGCCATAATGACTTTGAGGCGAGCGGTGAGGATCTTTATTTTCAGCGTGTGTCGCCACTGTCATTTGCACCATGGAGGTATGTGACGTGCGAGCAGAATTGGTAAGAGTCATTGTGTGAATATTTGATGTGTGTTGGTCAGAATTGTCATTGTGAAACTGCTGTGGGGAGGCTGGTCACTCTGAAACGAATAGCTTGCTGTGATACTGATTACTCCATTAGCCTCTCCACTGCTGTCCTATATAGAAACAGTCCACCTCATTCTCACATTTTGAAAATGTATGTTTTTTTTTTTCTTCTGAGGAGCAAAAATGAATAATGAGGACTGAAGCTTTCAAACTTCTGTATAACTCATGTCCTGGCAAGTCTCATGAAGACTTTGTCAGACAAACAGACCAACATTTTAATTATTATTCATAAAAAAAAAAAAAAAAAAATACAAAACTAGCTTTTTTAGTGTCCGTGAGATAAATAAAAAGGTTAATTCCTAAACGAATCAGACTGACCAGCTTCTTAAGTTCAACAGACTCATTCAATGACAAGTTCACAGCTTTTCTCATTCTTATAAGGTTGGTTCTAATCGAAATCTACCATGTAAACCAAACAACTCGAGTTAAACATTCATATTTTTTAAGAAGCATCACAAGAAGTTTCAGATTAGACACATGAAATGTGTCAGCCAGTTTTATTTTAATTAGTTTATGGGTGGAAGACATTGAGGCCTGTGTGGGAATACAGCGATTTCAGTTGGAAAGGTTGTAGATTTATGTTATACTATTCGTCGTGTTGTTTTAAGTGTAAAAGGAGATTAGATAGCTCTGTTATATCAGTGCACTGATAGTAGTAAGTGAATTAAATGGATTTATTAGTTCACTGATAATTCTCAGTTTTTGCTGCAGGGAGTGTACATATAGTGCCTCATAACCGAGAAACGTAAAGGTGTTGGAACTGGGTATTGGGTATGGGTGTTGGGTATGGGTAAATCTGTGTATTCTAATCCATGTATTACTGGTTTACGAGTATGGAATATTAATACCTGTACTTATTCATATTGAAATACATATATTATTTAGGAAACTAATATCTATATCTCTCCAAAACGTGGTATCAGAGTGGGGGCTCAAATTATAGTCGAGAGACACCTATTAAAGGAACCCGGTGATCCACCTGTTAGAACTTAAGTCAGGACATACCTAGGAGGGCAGATGGCACTATAGATATGTATAGTGGCACTTGTTGGAGTAACCATATAGCTTTGCATTTGGTCTTCAGTCAACCCTAAGTGTAAGTACGCTCCTCCATTTCTTACATATGAGGTTTAGTAGATTTAATTTCATGCTTTGATTTTTCTTTGTTAACGTAAAGGGAGTTGGAAAATCACAATCTCTAATCCGATCCCTTGTTGAAGACGCTACAAGTGACGCCACTGTTGTTTTGCTTATGGCCATTTTTTTTATTGGTTTGTTTGTTTGTTTTTTGTTTGGGTTTCTTTTACAAACCGTGTTAATTTACTTTTGTTGATTTGTTTTTATCTATTTATTTTACAGCTTTATTGTTCACTATTGTTTTTTGTGCAATGAATTGTACTGGGTCAATGTAAAGTTTATAATCCTTAATTTATTGCCTAGATTTTTCTGGTGCCCTTCAGGCACTGCTGCTTGTGCCAGCTGTATCTTGTGCCATTAGGAGGCCTGAGTACTAGAGTCACTATGTCCAGTCTTTGTAAGCATGTGTGTTTTTTTTATTATTATTATTCTCTCCAGGAGCCAGTGAGGACTCGGTTTGGAGCAGGGGAGGCTGGCCACTTTTCTTTGGTGTGCTTCACAGGGTGCCGTGTATGTTTGCATGGTCCCTCTACAGAATGTGAGTGTGATGTTTGATTTGGTGTGAGTGTGATGTTTGATTTGGTGTGAATTTAGGTGGGTTCAAATGATCTCCAGAGTTGCAGCCATCCTGCCCTGTTCCCACTTAGCCTGGCCCTGGAGAATTATTTTTATAATCTTGTGGGTATGTCCCTGTGAGAGAGATTTTTACTGATGCTCTTATAATAAAGTGTTTTTTTTTTTTTTTGTATTGTTGCCCTCAATTGGTAAGATGTACCTGTGTGTCCTTATTGGGAGTTTTTCCCTGCCCCCCCACCAGGGTGGCGTAGTCGGATGAAACTATTTTTGATTAAGGGTCTCCTAGACCTATGTGAGCGCCACATACCGAAGTGCAGAGGACGGATTCATTGATGGCAGAGTACTGTTTCAGAAGCACCTGTGGCAGGTTGAACTTCCTCAGCTGGCTGGGAGCTGGAAGTACAGCCTCTGCCTGCTGGTTTTAACAATGGAGTCAATGTGAATGTCCCACTTTAGGTCCTGAGAGATGGTGGTGCCCAGGAGCCTGAATGTCTCCACTGTCTTCACATTGCTGTCCATTATGGTGAGTGGGAGGAGAGCAGGGGGTTTCTCCTGAAGTCAATGGTCATCTCCACTGTTTTGAGCATGTTGAGCTCCAGGTTGTTATAACTGCACCAGATAGCCAGCTCTTCAACCTCCTGTCTGTAAGCAGACTCGTCACTCTCCAGAATGAGGCCGATAAGTCTGGTGTCATCTGTGAACTTCAGGAGCTTGACAGAGGGGTCCTTTGAAGCGCAGTCATCTGTGTACAGGGAGAAGAGCAGTGGGAAGAGAACATAACCCTGGGGCAGCCAATGCTGATCGTACGGGTTCTAGATGAGAATTTTCCCAGCTCTACTAGCTGCTGTCTGTCTGTGCTGGTGATCCACTGACCGACGGAGGAGGAGTTAATTTGGGCAGGAGGTTTAGGATGATTGTGTTAAAATCTGAGCTTACGTCCAGAAACAAGATACTTGCATATGTTCCTGGTCTGTCTAGATGTTTCAGAACATAATGCAGTCCAATGCTGACTGCATCGTCCACAGACCTGTTCGTCTGTTCGTCCACAGCACCAGTTTTTCAGATGTCTTCATGACTACACAGGTTTGTAGTCATTTAGTCCTGTAATCTTGGGATTCTTCGGGATGGGGATGATGGTGGAGTGCTTGAAGCATTATGGGACTTTGCACAGCTCCAGTGATCTGTTGAAGATCAGTGTGAAGATGGGGGACAGCTGGTCAGAATAGATTTTCAGACGGGCTGCTGTAACACCGTCTGAGCCAGGTACCTTTATTTATTTTATTTATTTTTTCCTCTTGTCCTTTCTAAAGACCTGATGCACATAATCTTCACTGATCTGAAATGCAGGAGTGGTGGAGTGGGGGTAGGAAGAGGTGTTACCGGGTTTTTTTTTTTTTTTTTTTTAAACCACAATAGAACCAATTCAGATAGTCGGCCAGTTGATGATTCTCCACAGTGCTGGGGGATGGTGTCTTGTAGTTGATGATCTCTTTCAGACCTTTCCATTCTAAAGCCTTGTCATTGGAAGCAAACTGGATCCTTAGCTTTTCAGAATAATTCCTACTTTGCCACTCTGATCTCCTTTTCCAGTGTGTATTTGGCCTGTTTATACAAGACTCTGTCCCCATTCCTTGAGCATCTTCTTTGGCCTGACGGAGCTGTCTGAATTTCGTAGTGAACCACGATTTGTCATTGTTGTATGTTAAATAAGTCCTGGTAGGAATGCACGTATGTTCGCAGAAACGGGTAGAGGATGTTACAGTCTCTGTGAGCTAGTCCAGATTGTTTGCAGAAGCTTCAAAAACAATCCATTTAGTGCAGACGAAATAGGTTTAAGAGACACGAGACATTATTGCAAAGTTCTCTTTTTAAAAGTGTATTAAGTTAATATATTCCCAGGGAACTCGCATACTGAGAAAAAACACAGTCTCTATAGAGAAGGTGAACATGATAAAGGAGCCAAACATGATGACGAATGCAGAGGAGAGAGAGAGAGAAAAAAAAAAAACACTAGCATGAATTAGTAGTACAAAATTGGGATTTAAAAAAAAATAAAAAAAATAAAAAAAATAATTTTGATGTAAGCCAGGGGGTTTTCCTTTGCTTTAAACAAAACTTGGTTCTCACAAGACTAGCATTTTCTCACCAGTGTTTACGCTATGTCTGCTTTCTTTGTCATCCGCTGGAACTACTCCGTTCTCTTGCAAACATATGTACGACAGTTAGAGGATATTAGAGATTATGGGTTATAATTAAGTTTTTAAAATAATAAAAAAAAATTCTCACACAAATGCATTGCTTCAGTTCAGAAAGCAGTTTATTGGGCTTCAAAATTTCAATCCCCATGAATAAAGGTGAATAAATCATGGGGCAATTAATTTATTTTTTTTGGGTGAACTACAGTATGTCTTTAAGTTGTATGTATCATATGATTCAGCATGAGCTTGTCCAAAAGACAATGTTGAATAATGCCATTTTCAACCTATTAAAAAAAAAAAAAAAAAAAAAAAATATATATATATATATATATATATATATATATATATATATATATATATATATATATATACATATGTGTATATATATATATATATATATATATATATATATATATATATGAGTGAATCAGAATCTTCAAGAGACAGATATGTAACCTTGATTTTATCTTTTGGGAATTTATTAGATTGTGAAAAGTGAGTGTTAAACACAAGAGTGGAGCCTGGCCAAATGTGAGTTTGTTGTTTAGAAGAAAAGCAGGTTTTATGGATTGTTTGGTGAAAATAAATGATTAAGAAGTGATGCTATGAACTCACGCGTCACTTGTTCACACCTTACCTGGATAGTGGCCTCTAAATTTACCACTACATTTAGATTTTATGTAAGGTCTAAGAAACTTTTCTTAAACGTATGTATCAACTTATAATAAAATGTAAAGTTAGTAATTTTAAATAGATTTTATTGTTAAGAATCTAGTTAAATGTTTACTAGATCACATAGAATGTTTAAATCACATTAAAATTATACATTAATGAAGACCTTTCCAAGGTTTTTAATTAACTGCACCAATAAAATAACCCATAATGCAACTTTCAGTAAAACAGGTTAGCGTTATTCAGTGTAACTACAAAAATAAGTTCTGCAACATATGCATTGTATCTCGGCTCCAAAGGGGTCAAAACACATGGTGTCCACATCTCCCAGATGGACAGCACTGGACAGATTTTGAAACAGGAAGACTGAGTTTCCCTCCAAGCGACTGGCTGCCGCCCAGCACTTTCCTTTACATAAAGTTTAGTGTGTCTTATCTTTTTGATGCTCTCCTCAGCCCACTCCACTGTCAACTCCACAATCCTGTGCGCAAAGTGTCGATCACCATACCGTAGAGACTAAATCAAAATGTTTGTTCATCTCCACTCGCTTCAAGCCACATTCGGGCTCAACATTACCATCAGCAACTTTGTCACAGACCAACTGGCCGTACTTTGACTTTGACTCCAGAAGACTTGCTCGGAGAACGAGGGTTTTTGGAGAACAAAAGCTAAAATGACGTGCAGTTACAGGAGGAAAGGCAGTCTTCACAGTTGGAGGAACCCTCAGGCAGCCTGTTCACATGGATCCCCATAAGCCCTGGGTGGAGGTGATACTTTCGTCCAGGGTCACAGCTGTCCCTCTTTGCTGTTTGATGAAGGAGCCTGATTGGTCTGGCTGAGATTCACAGGCTTCTGTTGCCGTTTTAACCCATGACGAGCCGCCCGGGAGTTGCCGTGCAGATGGCTGATTAGAGAAAACTTTCTGTGACATTCTGTATTTCTGTGCAAGAAGGAGATGACCGATGTGTGATCCTCATAACAAAGTCTTCTTTTTCTTGGGCTTTTTTCTATCCTATTTCTGTTTCTTGAAGGACACTCAAGTAGCTCATGCCTTTAAAAGAGGAATTTAGCCCTGATCTGTGTTTTGTTCAACAAAAATGCACAATATTTTGCTTCAAAGCATTTCCTGAAGTGTTTTACATAAAAACAAAAAACAAATATATATATATATATATATATATATATATATATATATATATATATATATATATATATATATATATATATATATATATATATATATATATTATTATTATTGTTATTTACATTTTAATTTGTAAGCTTAACATGAACATGAACAAACATGAAATAACAGTATATTTATAAATTAAGTTATTAACAAAATCATCTAATTTTTGTTTAAAATATTTTAATGGCAAACTGCAGCAAATGAAATGTTACCTTTATTCAGTATGCTGTAAACTCATTTAAAATTATGCACAATGAAAATAAACTGAGCTTAAAGTGCTGCTAATTTACAATAATTAGGTCAAAATCTCATTTGAAGCATTCATGAATTGTGATGTAAATACTTAATGCATACTTTAAATCCGTGGGTGTTTGATTCACATTTTTATTTTCATTTTCTGTCCGTTTAAAGAACAAACTGGTGGATATATATGTGAGGCTGTATTTAGTTTACATTTACATCTACATTTAGTCATTTAGCACACACTTTTATCCGAAGCAATTACAAATAAGGGCAATGGAAACAATAATAAATCAACAAAAGAGCAATGATTTACACGTGCTTTAACAAGTCTCAGTAGTTAACAGTACACATAGCAATTTACACAGTTTACACAATTATACTTTATTTCCTATCTTAGAGACAATCATATTACAAAATTATGAAAGATTTAAAGGCCAGATTGTTTATTCTGAGCTGCTTTATCATTATTATTATTTTGTTTATTTTATTTATTTTTATCAGAAACATTTCCCCCCACACACTACATCTCTTTTAATTAGTTTTGTGAAGTAATTGGCTTCACTGTAAATAAACCAGCATCTCTCAGCTGATCTAATTATACTGGAGAGAAACATGTTGCTTTGGCTGTGTAAACGGCATTAGATACTTTGTTAAATGTACTGTATTCCACGTGACCTACAGCACCATATATTTCAGTTTGACATTAGAATCAACGTCACTACCAGAAATTAAGTACTTTGACAACATAGCATGTCTAGATATTTACAAACCAAACTACGTATGGAATCTTGGCAACAACCAAAAGACAGAGAAAAAAAGTTTGCCTTGAGATTCTTAACGACTTGAGTATTTCTTTGTTTTTTAGACATGCTATGTCCTTTCAACTGCTATGCAAAAAAATATTGCATAAAAGCATGCAAGATATGTACAAAGGCTTACAACACGGTGCCCATTTTTGTGTCTGGCTTGTCTTATCTGATCTGTCATAATGGCGAGTGTGAACTGTTGTAGCATTACCGGTTCTGCCTTTCTCTTGCAACACACTAAAATGAATCTCAGCCCACTACTGCAGCACACACAAGAATCAACGATGCTCCACTATTAGTCTATGGAATTAATCTGAATAAGATTTAGTACCCACTTTTTATGAATAGTGTAAAGAAGAGAAAATTAAATAATCAGTAGTACAAAGTACTTAAACTTCCTAAAAGGTCCACAATTAAGCTAAATAAATTGCATGGATCATATGCTGTCACTAAAATTTGGGACTTAAAATATCAAAATTTGGGCTTCTTCAGATTGTCAAACTGGTGGAAGACTGCTAAGAACCTTCAGACACCCTTTTAAAAAGATCATTTGTCTGAAGAGCTCTTTTGTTACTGCAAGAGCTCCAATGACTGTCAATAATTCCTTCAAAATCAAGGGATGTCTTGATGCATTTGAAATATGTACTGACATTTCCTTGAGAACTCAACAAGATAATTTGCTGGAATATGAAACTGTGGCATGCCAATAAAGACATTATGGATTATTATAAATGTTTGTTTTGTTAGCAGAAGCATTGTGTTTCTCAACTTGACTTTTGATGAAAGTCAGATGATATGTTATGACCAATTCATGCAGAAAGCCAAACAATTCTAATGGATTCATACATACTTCCAACTGCTATACTATTATTATTTTATGGATTTGATATTGATGTTCATACTTTGATTCCTTGATTAATACTTTGAGCTAAAAGTTGGACTTTTATTTAATTTTGAATAAATGTGTATGATCTTAGAAAAGTTGATTGCAGCCGCTGTTTTTATTTTTTTTTAAAAAAAATTTATTTCAATATATTTAATTTATCAACAGATGACAACAAAGTAAAACTACAGTACAATATGGTTGAATCCAAAATTATGTTTAAACATTTCACCAGCAGTCCTTGTGATTGCAGTTTCCTTCATCCTGAGTGTGAGAAGCCACATTGGATTGTTTTATCAACTGAGAGGTTATTGTGTTTGAGATTATATTCTAATGTATGTTACCTTTAAAGTATTAGTCCAACATTGGCCCTTTTAAAAGACATTTACTAAAGAATGTCCTAAATGTGCAGTTAAATGACACAAGCTGTCCGTTCACAATTTTTTCAGGTCTACAGGTAAGTAAGAAAATTAAATTCAGATCTCACTCAGGGACATCATGGATTCACAGCTGACCTCGGTGCTGATTCTCATGTGATTCACCGTTTCGCAGGTTCCATTATAACAGTGCACTGGGGAATATATGTTCCTCTAAAGAGCTCTTGCAGGCAGGGAATACAATCTCAGGGAGGATCTAGGGGTCCCTGAATACCAGTAATAACTTTTGATAAAATCTGATTCAGGCTCAGAGCCGGAGCCAGATATAGAATTCTGATTAAATAAAAATCCACTTAAATCCAATAAATGGTAAAGTTAATGTGAAAAGGGAGTTCATATTAGGAAGAAAGAACAAGTCTGATAGCATGGATGTGAAAAAATAAAAATAAAATACTGTAAGCTAGCAAACACAGCTTTCACCATAAACATGCCATATTATAATTGTGCTACCTTTTTTCCTTTCTCTTCGGGGGGTTACAAGCTCTTGGTGTATAAAGAAGATCTGTAAAGTTGCAAAGACTTAAGTCTCAAATCCAAAGAGATATTTTTTTTTTTTTTTCCTGAATGTTAACTCGTCCACGCCCTCCTAAAATGGCACTTTGAATGGAACATATATGTTTGCTTTGAACTGGACTCGTGGCGGAATATCCTGTGATGTCCACTTCACAGGGGACTTACATTTGAAAACAACAAATGTCTGAAGTGATAAGAGAGACATACAAAATGTGCAGAGCAGAGGGGGTCGCGAGGACTGCATCGCTGCATTCCAGAGGGGAGATGCCGAGCTCTGAGCCCTCTCCCTGGGCAGCACGCCAAATACACATACTATTCTTCTTGCTTTATTATCTGCAAGGCAAACTTGTGAAACAGGTATCTGTTTCTATAAAATAAGGCAGTTCCATATTTGCAAGGACAGTCTGATGCTTCACACATCATCATCATCACAGGATGGTGAGAGGTGTAACATTTCCGTCACACGCTTGAGGCATCTGTCCAATCACAACGCACTAGAAAGATGGCCAATCAAAGCACACCTCACTTTTCAGACCGATGAGCTTTCTAAAAACAACGCTTTTCAGGAGGTGGGGGAGAGAGGAGAAACAATCATGTACAGTATGTTGAAAATAATGTTTTTTTTTTGTTTTTTTTTTTTTTTTTTTTACCTTAAACTGCATGAACACATTTCATTACACCAAATACACCAAATAATGTTCTTTATAACAACATCATATGGTCCCTTTAAAAATAGAAACTAAAATACACATATTGAAAGGATTATTGAGTACTGCAGGGAACACATACTTATGCTCACCTTCAGATTGAAAATCTGCTATTATTTTTTCAACGGCCCTTGTGTTATTATGCCCATCTTGAAGACATGAGAAACACGGATTCACTCAGCAAAACCCAACAGCCTTTTGCTAAGCTAAGCTAACACAAAAGGTTGATGGTCTTATGGTAGGAAAATTCTAGATTCATAATAAAGTTGTAATGCTTAGTTGAGAGACAAATTATCACTATTAAATAGTTACTTATTAACATGTATATTACTAGCATATTGGCTGTTTAGTAGTACTTATAAAGCACACGTTGATGTCTTATTCTGCATGACCAGATTTTTTAAACTTTAACCCTTTGGAGTCGATTAATGCGTAAACGCACTATGAGGCATTTTCTCCTGATAACCCCGACATGAACTTAAATAACACTTTCAGTTTTGATTGTACAGATAAAAGCAATACATCAGTCGAATCTGTAAAGGGTCTACTTTTTTTGTAAACATAATAACAACAAAACTTTGTGCATTTATAAAATAAAGATAACAAACAAGGTGTGCTGTCTGCAGTCTTTGACTGCGGTGATCTTCATTTACAAAGACTTAATTTGCTTCGTGATGAGAGGATTAAGACATAATTCACCCCAAAAAGATGTAATGTGGATGCAATGTGATTCAGCAGAGATCATAAACATGAGTAAGTCTCTTTGAAGATGACCTGAGGGTGGAAAAAATAATAATTTCTGAGTGAATTATTACTATTTGAGTTAGTTCTAATATTTCATAGTTAAAATATAACCACTTCAATCTTATAGTGATGCGACTTTGGTTATTTTTTATTTTATTTTATTATTATAATTATTATTATTATTATTTTATTATTTTATTATTGTTAAAGGCATATTATGTTTTAGTAGAGGAACATTCTGGCTTCCATTTGCTTCCTCTAACTCATTTTCTTTTTTTGCTTTCACTTAAATTTAATGTTGTTTTTCAGGATGTCTGAATAATGTGGGCTGTTTAGTTTGCAGTCTCAAGCAACATCTGCTCTTGTCACTTTTCTCATCTCTTATTGATTGGCTTCTGTTAGATAATTAATATATCAGCGTTGTTTGTTCCATTAAAGTTGTAGCAATTTAAGCAGCAGGAAGTGTGTCACTGGTGCTGAGAGATTACACTATTTTGTAGAGTGCAACATGTTTATGATGTTTTCAAACAGCATCACATTCAGTATGACTTTTAACCAGCTACTCCCAAAGTCATTTTTATTGTATGTTTCAAGCACGAATCCTTGAAATTAATGCAAGAGAACAGAATACTAAGATTGGCTGGATATGTGTAATCCCATTTTTTTTTTTTTTTTGCTTCTTGAATTTATAAACAAAAAAACAAAACAATATTATATTATATATATATGTATTATCTTGATTGTTTCAACACTGCACTCCAGGAAACAATTCTGTATCATTAGAAAGTTGTGGCAACAACAACATTAATCACAATTTAGAAGTGTTTGTGAAAATAATAATAATTTGTGAATGTTTTAACACTTTTAACAGCAGGATATTTGTAAGATTGTTCTTCAGTATTAAAAGCCTGAAATATATATATATATATATATATATATATATATATATATATATATATATATATATATATATATATATATATATATATATATATATATATATATATATATATATATATAAAAACTTGTTTCAAAAAACTTGCAGGGAAGCAATAAAGATAACCGTGGCATTCAAGAGTTAGTAGGCAATTTCCTTTATTTTATTTGTCTGCGCTTAGAAGAACAGCTATAATTACAAAAAATTACCCCCAAAACCAAAGAAATTGAGGCACGGAGGATTTTCTGAAAACTAAGTGATACCCAACTCTCTGATTAAATATTCATTTTAATTATAAAATAATTGGGATGGTAGTGCTCTTGATCTCAGAAAGTTGTGAATTATTCATGAATGCAAACAAATGGCCATTGAAATATTTACAAGAGAAATGTTCTTTGTTGCACCATATCATTCACTGAAACTAAAAATCCATTATACCTGGAAAAAATGCTTTGCTGCCCGGTTTTATGAACATAAAAGTGATATGCCTTAGAGCAGGGATAGGCAACTCCGGTCCTGGAGGGCCACTATCCTGCAGAATTTAGCTTCAGCCTTCATAAAAACTCACCTGCCTGTATCTATCTAGTAATCCCGAAAACAATGATTGCCTTGTTCAGGTGTGTTTCATTAGGGTTGGAGCAAAACTCTGCAGGATAGTGGCCCTCCAGGACTTTGAGTACTTGCAGAATAGGAATGCTAATGCTAGTTAGAGAACTGAATGCTTCTTTAACATGTCAGATGTTAATAATTAAAAAAACGCTAACGTTTGTTAGCTCTAGCATGACTATACTTTATAGACTTAAATTTCTCACACTTTAATTTGGGGACCAGTTGTCACTATTAACTAAGACTTTTGCCTCAGTAAATTCTAATTTGCTGCTCGATAGTTAGTTTGGTAATTGTTAAAATGAACAGACCAATAGTATTTTCTCTTCTTCTTGTCAATATTGATGATTTATGTATATTTTTATGTACGTATAACTGAATGTTAAGTGGATTTGAACATGCACGCAGCCACATCACCATAAGCACATGCTCATGCGGAAGTCGTGGCCTAGTGGTTAGAGAGTTTGTCTCCTAGTCCTAGGGTTGTGGGTTCAAGTCTCGGGCTGGCAATACCACGACTGAGGTGCCCTTGAGCAAGCTCCCTGGCTGCTGCAGCATAAATGGCTGCCCGCTACTATGGATGTGTGTTGATGGTTTGTGTGTGTTCCCTGCTGTGTGTGTGCACTTTGGATGGGTTAAATACAGAGCATGGATTCTGAGTATGGGTCACCACTTTCACTTTCAAATATGCACAGACAGCACTTAGATACTGAACTGATTTGGCATTCACTAGTACGATACTCAAAAAAGACTTTTTTTTTTTTTTTATTGTAGTATAATTTTTATCTTTTGCCATTCCTAGCCAGTGTTCCTCAAAAAACTAAAATGACCTTTTAAGAATAATTATTTATTTTGAGTGTCTCCACGTGGTATGCATATTGAACAATGATCGCTGACAACATCTCTTTCACATCTGGGCCTCGAGGCTGCTGTGTCTCAGCACCAGTTTGACACAAATTAGACCAGACGGCGGTCAGAGCTTCCCCTCGAGTAAGCGTTTTGGGGAAAGTATGTGCACTCCTTTCTTAACAATTACCCAGGCCAAAGGCCCTGCTCCTGCTCTTACAAGCTGAGAGACATTGGGACAGAAAAAAGAGGTGTAATGACTGACAGCCCTACCCCACCTCCCTTTGTTGAAAGTGAGGTTAAACTTCTGTGATGAGAGATCCTGTGCGTGAGTGAAGAACCGCCTGCAGCTACTTTTGTTGCAATTCCATTTTCATGCTCTGATGGTGCATGCGGCCAGATGCTGCAGCGGTCTCCAGTCGGAAAAAAGGAGCTGAAAGGGTGGGGGGGCCTATTTCCTGCCAACTTCATTACTTACAGCTTAAGACTAATCCTGAGCTCAGGACTCTTTCCATTTAATCTTAAACTTGAGAGTCATTTCTCCAAACAGCTACTGCTGTGCTCCAAATTACTGGTGCAGGAGATACACAACACAGTGGTAAATGCTAAATGGTAAAAGAAAAAAAAAAAGTGTTCATTGGGGCATGTTTTGCTAATATCTAGTTTTTATTTCCATAAATGTACAAAACAGTTTATAAACATGGTAATTGGTTCCAAGGAATAAAAAGGCTCAGAGCAGAATTGGCATTTTTATTGTTCTTTGTGTTACTTCTCAAACCTTTAATGACCCTAAAAATTATTTGATTAGAAATAAGTTATTAATCTAATTATTATTGTGTCATAGCTCATTATCTGAAGCATGATAAACATCAATCAACTTTGGAAACAATTCAATATTCAAGAAATATCAGATGATACAAGATGATTTTATTAAATGGAATTCAATTAAGCAAGTTTTCAGTTAAAGGGGTCATATGATGCAATAAAAAAATAAAATAAAAAAAAATCCTTAAAAACGCCATGTTTAAACATACCCCCACAAGGTTTTATCTTTACACAGCACAATATGCAACACAATATGTAAAAATACAGCATAAATTATTATAATTAGTAATTATGTACCCACTGCATGCAACAAATGCCTCGTTTGTAATGGGTTTTAGTGGTTTTGTCTTGTCGTGCCGGAAGACGGCATCACAGTATGTTGAGGGGTGTAACATTTCCATCACACGCTTGAGGTATTCAACCAATCACAATGCACTTGATAGCCAATCAGCATACACCTCTCTTTTCAGAACGATGAGCTTTGTAAAAAATCAGTTTCAGAAAGGCGGGGCATATTTGAGCAACAGTAATATACATTATATGGATAATGATGTGTTTTTGAACCTTAAACCACATAAACACATTGCATTACACCAAATACACTCTGCACTATTATTTTAGCAACATAATATGACCACTTTAAAATAAATTTACATTTATTTTAATTATTATTATTATTATTATTATTATTATTTTTTTTTTTTTTTTTTTTTTTTTTTTTGAAAATGCAAGTGGTGCTTGCACTTGCCACCACGATGTTATGCAATGGTTTAGAGAGAGATTATTAGAATAATGTAAGCATGAAGGTTGACCCCGAACATAACTGTTGGTTGCAACATAGACTCATTGCAAGTATGTGCCTTTACCTACATTTCTGCGAACTCAAAAAATCTAACTACAGTATACATACAAATTTATGCTGTTTCCAGTTGAAAATAACACTAGAGGCAGTAAAACTCTAACTATTTTTATTCCTTTTTTACACAAAATATGATTTGCAGGTCCACAGTTTCAATTAATGGGCTAATTTTCACACTGATGAATTTTATGTTATGAATTTAAAGCTATTTTAACATGCTGCAAGATTTGAAAAATTATAATTTTGTAAGTTGTGTTCACATATCCAGCATTATATGCATGAGTTTTCTAATTCAGTAGGTTTGCTCGGTAGCTCACATGCTACGCATTGCACTTGAGTGATAAAGAGCTCAGGTATGAATCCCATGAAACTACAGTTCGACAAAACAGATAAAATCTGCATAAGAAAAATTTAATTGCACAGTTGTATCACTGAATGCATTTTTATATCACTTTTGCATTTGCTAATATTATCGGGTGAATTTTGGGTTTGGAGCAGGGGATATTTCCAACATGATACAGCATTAATCTTTAGCGAAACTTCTCGGATATTTGAATTCTGAACTATCAGAAAATATGTAACGAAGCAACGTAATACAAACACAGGGGGTTTCTCATTTTTAACCTTGTCCTAGGAACATGCAGCAAGTCTTAGCAAGAATTAGTAGATCTGAGCGATCTCTACAAAGTATGAGGCTGAAACAACTTGGTTAAGTACAGTGGGGCCAGCTTGTGAAGAGACTTAAAAACAAACAGTAAAATCTGAAAATCAATTCTGTACTTTACTGGAAGCCAATGAAGTGGGATTAAAGCCGGTGTAATAGTCTCATATTTGTACTTTCCAGTAAGAAGCCAAGCTGCTGCATTCTGGACTGTCTGCAGATGAGAAACACAGGCCTGAGGAACACCAATATACAGAGAATTACAGTAGTCAAGTCCGGATGTAACAAATGTGTCTACTGCTGGTTCAAGCTTCTTTAATTATAGAAATTACTTCACTTTGGAGAGAAGCCGAATATATTAAAAAAGTACTCAACAATAGTACTTATCTTCTTGTAAAATTTAAGGTTATTGTCAAATGAAACAACAGGTGATACTGTATGTTGACATTGATGTAGTTTTGAAGTCATGTACACAATGACCATTGGGACCAAAAATAATTAATTGAATTTTGCTCTCATTGAGGTACAAAAAAATGTGTTTGCATGTCAAAGTTTCAGGTCCTTCGTGCAATCCAAAATGGGCTTAATGGCATGCTTATAACCACGCTTTAAGGGGATTCAATTTGGGTGTCATCTGCATATAGATGGAAAGACTCCCTATGCTTGTTAAAAATAAACCCTAAAGGATGCATATAAAGTAAGAAAAATACCGGACCAAGAATTGATCCTTGAGGTACACCAGATCTTAAGAACATCTCAGAGGAGGAATGATGCCCAATGTTGATTACATATCTCCTATTAGTGTGATATTACCTAAACTACTGTAACACTGTGCCCCGTAAACCAACACAAGCATCAAGACAAGATATAAGAATATCATGGTTGACCAGACTGAAGACAGAGCTGAGGTCTAACAAGACCAGAGCTATAGACTTGGCCAGAATCCATAGTCAACATGACATCATAACTCTTAAGAGGATCAACTCCGTGCTATGGCAAAATTTAAAACCAGACTTATTTTTTTCATTAATAGAATTCAATAAGATTGAAGTTGATTTAAGACAATTTTCTCTAGAATCTTTGATAAAAAAGGCAAATTTAAAATCGGAAAAGGTTAGCCAGCAACGTTGAGTCTTTTGTTAAGATTTGGTCAGACTTTGGCAAGTTTGAAGTCATGGGGGGCAGTCCCAGTTTGGAGACACTTATAATAGACAACATGTCAGGACAGACAGTGTCAATAATCTGTCCAAGAAAACTGGAAGGAATATGGTCCTGAGGACACAATGTGGGTTTCAGGCTAGACAGAGTTTGATTAAGGTGTTCAGGTAAAAAGTCTCGAAAAGAGACCAAGTAGAATAAGAGTATGGAACACTGATACAGTAGACACGATTTGAGAGGTCTTGTCATTAAAATAATTTGTAAAATTTCCACACAAAAAGACAGATACATCAGGAAAAATGGTAACAACTGGATGGAGTGCAGACTCAATAATGGAGAGTAGAATACTTGGCTTATGGCTGTTTTGTGTGATTAACTCTGAGAAATATCTACACTTTGCAGCCTTGGCAGCTCGCTGAAAAGCAGAGAGAGAGAGAGTCCCGTAAGATTTCATATGAGACTTGTAGCTTAGAATTGTAGTTTTTTTTCCACTTACATTCCACCCTTCTACAGGTCTGCCTAAGAGAATGAGTGGTATCATTATGCCAAATGTATTGGATTATGTTTATGTTTTTTTCATCTTTAATGGTTCGATAGAGTTTAAGATATTAGATCAAGTATTGTTGTAGATACTAAGATGCTCGTTTATATCCAGGGGACCAGGGAGAGTGTTCATATCCTGAGTGAAACCTAATAACTCATACTTTGAGGATAATTTTTTACTTGTGCAGCCTGTAAATATACGAGTCTAGTGTGGCAATGATGATTGACTTGGGGTATTTAGAGACACTGAGAACAATATGGGCAGATGATCGGATATACCAGCATCCTCAATTGATATATCCAGCACTGACACGCCACGATAGATAAAGATAAAATCATGTCCAAATTATGTCCCTGTGCATGAGGAGGTCCAGTAACCATTGCTCAAAGTCAAAAGAATCAAATAAACTAAGAAAACATTTAATTAGGATTAAAAATCCTATCCTAACTAGTGACGATTTCACTCCAAAATTGAGAAAATTAATTTAGAAATTCCTTATTTACATTGGGTGGTCAGTATTTGACTGCAAAAACCAGAAGCTTGACTTGAAAAAGTTGAAACAAGTTCAAGTTCCAACTGATAGACTGTGACAGATATACAAGTTTTTAAACACTCTCGCCAAGCCCCCACTGTGGCCAGATAACCAAGGGCTGTAAAAAGCTACAGCCCTGAGATATAATACAATACAAAATATAATACAATATTTTTTGGAAAATAAGTCATACCTATGCTGTCTTTTTAGTCATCGTTTAAACGTTATATTCAACGATTAAATTATTATTATCATTATTATTATTATTATTATTATTTAGTAATGACAGTAATGATTTCACTCTGGTTCCCTAGAAAAAAAAAATCCAAATAAATTAAAAACATTTATTTATTTATTTATTGATTTATTTTTCTCCATTGGCTTTCAGATTAGTGCATAAAACACGGTTCTGTGACCAACATAAGTTTATAGTTCTTAAACATGTAGTTCATCGTGATAATCTTCGTAAATGTACATCAAATCCCATAAACATCTTCTCGAGGGAAAAAGCTAAATATTGGCAGAAAACAAACTACATCACAGTCGCTTATCTTCAGTGTCACCACCATTACACTTACAACAACTCCTCAGTCTTAAAAAAAAAAAAATCATTTTCTGTGAAAGTTTGAATGGTGAGATGAGTTCAGTGTGATGACGCTCAATGTCCTAAGAAAACATCCATAGTCGAATTTAGTCACCTGTACCAATGACCCTTTTCAAGACAACTAAAAGTAAACCATTAAAAAAATCACAAGGGACTATTACTGATTATTTTTTATGCTGTAGAATAAAGCGTGGAAATATCCTGAGCTTGTGCTAACCACACACACTACTTCAAGCATTTAACTGAAAATGTAAATAAAAATAAAACAAATAAAATAAAACCTTGACTGAAGATAATTGAAGCAGAATTGTTAACTAGAAGTGTCCTTAAGAAATATGTCAACCCTACAGCACTGTATAGCCAATAGTAACAGTGATACATCAATTTGCATATGCAGCTAAAATATTTTACATAGCATAAAACGTTTTTTTTTTTTTTTTTTTTTTTTTTTTTTTAAATTACAATACTTACAGTATGGTCAGGGACCTTGCAGGAACTTTCAAATGACTCGCTGATCATTCGCTGATTTGTTGACTGGTAAAAATAAATGGCCATGCAAGTCCTAATTTACATTAATATATGTGCAAAGATTTAATCTTTCAGTTCATTATCGCAGTGTTGATCCTGCAAAATGTGGATAGTAAATTGATTTTAGACACCCATCTACAAAAAGGTCACGTTCACGGTGTGTAGTAATGCCCACACAAGACACTGAGCCTGCATGTGCCTGTCTATATACTGGAGGACAGAGAGAGAAAGAGAGAGAGAGATTGGATCTGATTGTCAATTCAGTGCTAGTATTCAGAGTTACAGACCCTCTCTGCTTGCTTTCTCTCTCTCTCCTCTTTCACATCTCCCGTCTCTTCGTCCCCTCCTGACACCATGGCTTTGCTGGTCTAGCACTTCATCACACACACACACATACCCACATGCAAAACCTACCCTCCAGCAGGAGTTCAAAGACCGTATATAAGTGAGATTCTCATCTCTGCCACTCTCTCTCAAAACGGTGCCACAGCAGGCTGTGGAATGGAAAATTTAGGCAAAAGGTGATGTGCACCAAGAGCAACAAAAGAGAATGGAAAAGAGCGAGAATGGAAAGTAGGAAGGTCTACGTGTCTTTTTAAATACCCTCAACCCACCTGGTCAACAGGGAACCACAAAGTAGACTATATATACATATATATTAGGGGTGGATCGATACATGTATACATGTGTCACGTTATGGGCATCTCGGTTCAGTACATGAGACCTTACAAAGAATACACGCAATTCACCCCAGAATCCAATCCAGAAGGGGGCGCCCGCAGAAATGTAACGATGTTTGATAACCGGCCACCAGCAGAAGAACAGTGATTGCCATGAGTTGTGTACTTGAAAACAAAGCCCACTACGACTTAACATAATATGCCATATTGTAATAATATTTAGTATTTTCACATCTACTGTAGGTGGAAAACGTTTTTAATAATTCTTTTTATTATTTCATATCTGTCACACTTGAATGATTAAGATGATCAAACTAATTGTAATATTACACAAAGGAAATGTAAGTAAATACTAAATGCAGTTTTAAAATTATGATTTCATTTCAAGGGAGAAAAGCTGTCCAAATCTACTTGGCCCTATGTGAAAAATGAATTGCCCCTCCTGTTAAATCATGAAAGAACTTTGATTAACCACATTATTTTAGAAAGCTGAGTTAAAATTCTCTAGCCACACCCAGGCCTGATTACTGCCAGACCTGTTGAATCAAGAAATTTGGAACCAGTCTGACAAAGTGAAATATGCTTAAAGAACAATACATCATGCCATGATCTAAAGAGATTCAAGAACAGATCAGAAACAAAATAGTTGACATGTATCAGTTTGGAAAGGTTTATACAGCCGTTTCTAAGGCTTTGGGACTTCAGCAAACCACGGTCAGAGCATTTATCCACAAATGGAGAAAACTTGGAAAAGTGGTGAACCTTCCCAGGAGCTGCGGGCCAGCCAACCAAAATTACTCTGAGAGTGTAACGACAACTCATCCAGGAGGTCATAAAAGAACCCAGAACAACATCTAAAGAATGGCTGGTCTTACTTCCCTAAATTAAGGTCACTGTTCATGATTCGACAATAAGAAAGAGACTGGGCAAAAACTACATCCATGGGAGAGTTCCAAGGCAAAAGCCACTGCTGACCAAAAAGAAAACAAAGGCAAATTTCACGTTTGCCAAACAATATCTTGCTTATCAACAATAGTTTGGGCAAATATTCTGTGGACTGATGAGACAAAGGTTGAACTTTTTGGAAGGTATGTGTTTGATCCCAAACACACAATCAAGTCCACCTCTGGATGGCTCAATAACAACAAAATTAAGGTTCTGGAGTGGCCAAGTAAAAGTCCATACTTGAATCTGATTGAGATGATGTGGTATGACCTTAAACAGTCCTTTCATACTCAAAACCCTCCAATATGGCTGAATTAAAACAATGTTTCCACTGCAGGAATCATAATCTAAATAAAGTTCTGGGTAAAAATCGCACCCCCAGATAGTCCCTGCTGGTGAGGTAATACTTTTTCAAAGGTCTGGAACTTTCAGGGGTGGGACTTGGGCACTGAACATGCTGAGTTCACACAGCATTTTAATTCAACCGCCACTTATTCGCAATTTTTTATTATTATTATTATTATTATTATTATTATTATTATTATTATATATATATATATATATATATATATATATATATATATATATATATATATATATATATATATATATATATATTACTTTTATTGTGTCATGAAATGTAGAAGTATTTCAAGCAAGAAGTATTTCTACCCTCACCTCGGCTAGTCCTTCTGACATTTGCCACTGGCTGTGATGTCTCTGTAGTGGTTAAACATAAGATATAATTAATTTTGTGTAAATGTAACAGGTAATCTTTGGTCTTTATTCTGCTAATCTATTAAGAGGCAGTACTGTTAGATAATATATTAATATTTTTTTCATTGTAATCTACGTTCCCTGAACTACATTTGTGCAGCTATTAATATGTTTTAATGAAAAGGAAAAGGGCAGTTGTGTTTGTATCATATTTCGTCTTATGGTAAATACAGTGAGGAAAATTGCAGTAGCCAAGGCGATCTGACTGATGTTATCAAGTACTCTGCTGTTTTCAGAATTACAAGACCTGCGTTTGTTCCATCCTTGGGAGTTCACACACCCGAGTCGAACTTGTGTAGTCTGAACTACTGAGGGTGCAAAAAAGTCCGAAATTTGTGTGCTTGGTATTGAGAAACACGCATAAACCTACACCACCAAACTTTTTGCCTCTTCTTCTCGGTACTCAGACCGAGATGGAAACGCAGACAGCAACAGGACTTGGGGAAAAAAAAAAAAATCCTGGGAAAAACTGTTCCAGTTAATTTCGGTCGAAAAGCTGCTTTAGAATGATTTCTGAAAGATCATATGAAAAAGACTGAAAAATTCAGTGTAGATAGATAGATAGATAGATAGATAGATAGATAGATAGATAGATAGATAGATAGATTCATACAAGCAAAAAGTATTTTCTGAATTTTTAATTTAATATGCTTTGTTATTTGAAGTTAAGGTTGAAGAAGCAGATTTCTTGCCCCCAAACAGGAAGGTTGTGTGCTCATCTTGCCAACATAAAAGACAAAACTCTGAAACTTTTTGAAAAGCACAGTTAATTGTGATTAATCCCAAGGTGGGGACAGAACTTGTCTCCGGTGATCTGTGCACACAGTGTTCCCTCAGGCACACATTTGGTTCCAGAAAGACTGCAACAAATGAAAGGGGCAGAATGACATCACTACAGGTGCGTTTGCGCTTTAAATGCAGTAAAATCAAACGCATGAATCAACTGCAATTATTTATATATATATATATATATATATATATATATATATACTTGCATAATCTAGTTACTAATGTTAACCTCACTCCCATATTTTATATCAGTTATTTTCTTTCTCAGTCTGAAACACCTAAAAAAAAAAAAAAAAAACTAAACCATGGCTTTGATTGTCAGTGGTCTGTACTTTCAAATGCATTTTTCATTTAGATTACAGATCTCTGCCCAAGGCTATAAAATGTGGTTCACAGGAGGAAAGGGAAAGTCCAGAATGACTGATTTTCCAGCAGAAAAGCCTCCTAGACACAGATCCAGGGTTTTGAGAAGGGAAACATAAAAGGTTAAGTTTAATCTGCAGCCTGAGCACTCTCATTCCTGACACTCCTCTTCTTTGTTGAGATGATAGACTGGGGTCAGCGAGGTGAATGAATCAACTGGATTTCTACAGGCTTGGGGAAATGGCTGCACTCTGTGTCATCTTTGCTGACTAACCATGAGACCCAGAACACTGAACTGTACAAATTCAAGGACACAGCAGTGTCAGAATACCCCAAATCCCAAATACTGGTCCAAACACTGACTTGTCACTGTTTTTCATATATCAGCAGGTTATTCTGATCAAATCTTCGGGTGTTTTCCTTTAAATATCTTCAATTATTATTTTTTTGTTGTTGTTGTTCTCAGTTGAAGTGTGATGAATCATAAAGTTACAATCATGATTTGCATTCATAAACCAATGCATAGCATTTTTATTTGTTTTATTTATTTAAACCACAGTGTTCTATATTTTACCTTTTGCATTTTAAAAACAGTTTGTGGAGACATCTGCTTCTGCCATATATCTAAAACACGTGTTTATAGCTTTCCAACAGAACTAGAGAGAAGTTAAATGCTTGCAAATGGTTTAGTGACTGGCAGTTCTTAAAATATGAATTCCCAAGGTAGGAAAAATCTATTTTTGCTGCTCTGGTGGATGGAAAACGTAGCTGTAATTATTCGCCAAGGTGTGCCTACACACCCCAGGCATGGAAAATAAGCAACCTGCTTTAAACCTCAAAATAAATCTGTCTAAACATATTAGAAAGGATGCTTTAGATTATAGGCATATTTAGAATACATGAAACAAAATATTCTCACCGATCATGAGTCAAACATGAATCTGTTTTTGTTTCTTACAGCCATTTCAAACAGAACTCATTTTTACAGCAACGTTTTGCATATGACTGTATTCTAAAAACGTGAAGCTTAATGAAAAGAAGTTAACAGTGGGTGAGGTGAAGTGAGTCATTGAATTATTCTTTCAACCGACTACTTCAGGATGCGTATTCAGCTGTGTTTAAAATTGACTAGATTTGGATCAATGTAGTATGAATGTGTGCAGTGTAAGCAGAGATGTATAGTAACGAAGTAGAACTACTTCACTACTGTACTTAAGTACTAAAAGGCGGTATCTGTACTTTACTAGAGTATTATTTTTTTCTCCTACTTCCACTATTACTTCGGTACATATTTTCGCTGAGTTTAATACTTTTACTCCGATATTTTTTTATGTGCTGCATCGTTACTCGTTACAATTATAATAATGTTACGAATCAGTCCATTACAAACCACTGCCAGAACTGTAGATAGCAGATTTGATGAAGCTGGCACATCATTGAGCGAATCAAGCGAGACTGCGCGTGCTGACTGAACTGCCTGTGAAGAGAGAGATGAACACCGAGCCGAGCCAGATGATGACTCGTTCACGAGTCAAGAACCGGTTGCATCGGTTCTCGGATGACCAGTAACGTTAGTTCTTTCTGACAGTTCGATTCAATAAACCAGTTGAAGAAAACAGTTCACCGATTCTTTTGCGCTCGATGCAATGGCGTCATTGGCGTTGACTGCACATGGGCTCATACCATTAAGAATCAGTTCAGAATCAATCACCAAAAGAATCAGTTCAGTTCAGACGCTCTGTGTGTCGGTTTGCTTCACGCTAAATCACACATGCGCAGTATCATCAGCTCCTCGGTTCACGAATCGGACGAACAGAAACGGTTCTTGACTCGTGAACGAGTCATTATCTGGCTCGGCTCGGTGTTCATCTTCAGTTCAGTCAGTGTACTGTTTGAGTCAACGAATTACTCCTGGATATTGGTTTGTTTTAACTCAGAGGGAGTGTCAGACACATTAAACAAGTTAACAGCTTAATTCATCTGTGGATTAATGCGTATTGGAGACGCGAACTGTTTAAAACGATTCAGTTCGATTTGGTGAACTGTTTCAAAAAGATTCGGTTACATCGAATGATTCGTTCGCGAACCAGATATCACAAACTGCTTTGTTTTTAACTGTCTTACAACAGACACGGAAGAGAATAAAGTCGTAGTTTTTGCTATTTTTGGACCAAAATTTATTTTCGATGCTTCAAAAAATTCTAAATGACCCTCTGATGTCTTATGGGTTTGAAACAACATGAGGGTAAGTTATTAATGGCATAATTTTGCAAATTGGGCTAACTAACCCTAGTAACCGTTTTTTGTTAACAAGAAGTTACAGTCAAAGGAATTGTGATTGTCCTTTAGGTTAATCATTTGAAATAGTAAAAACAATATGTTCAAACTTTTGACTACTTTCTTTAATAGCTACATAACACAATACGTCTATTTTTACTTTCAGTACTTGAGTAGTACATTTTAAAATAGACTACTTGCAATACTTAAGTACAAAAAATGTTGCATACTTTAGTACTTCTACTTAAGTGTGGTGCTTAAAGAGCACTTCAACTTCTACTCAAGTCACTTTTTTGATAGAGCACTTGTACTTTTACTCAAGTGTGGTTCTCTAGTACTTTATACATCTCTGAGTGTAAGTGAAATTTAGACATACTACATCAGCTATTTCATGTGACTTAATGCATTGGCTTTGTCACTTCACTATAATTCACAATTTTTCTCCCAGTGGCCTCATGGGATAGTCAAGTGTTCATAGGACCCACATCTCAGATCCTCTGTGAAGGTAGTTGTAGATCATCTGGGGACGTTTTGTACTACTTTTTTAAATAAATACTCTGAATTCTTATATATTACTCTTTTCACATACTATTTATTTTTCATCTGCAAGTAGGGCAGTAGATAGTCAGTCAGTCAGAGAATTGTTTATCAAATTAGTTAAAAAATGCTGATTCGTTCAAAAATGAACCTGCCTCAATGTACTCCAATATGGCCATAACATACTGATTTACTGTCGATATAAAAATTTAGCATGTATAATTATATATTTAAAACAATGACAAGCTGGGGAAGTCATGGCCTAATGCTTTGAGATTTGGCCTAGTAATCCAAAGGTTGCGAGTTCGAGTTTCAGGCCAGCAGGATTTGTTGGTGGGGTTAATGTACAGTGCTCTCTCACACCTTCAATACCACGACTGAAGTGTCCTTGAGCAAGGCACCAAACCCCCAACTGTTCCCTGGGCACCGCAGCATAAATGGCTGCCCACAGCTCTCTGTGTGTGTGTGCACTTTGGATGGGTTAAATGCAGAGCATGAACTCCTTCACTTTTTTGGAAACATTTAGTTCCAGGACTGTCCAAAAAATTAAAATTCTGTCACCATTAATTCACTCTTTTTTTCTGTGGAACATAAACCCTGTCTACACTAGACTCCGCGAAGCAACCATTACAAATCCATCTGTCCTTGATGTCAAAAGTAGCACAGGCATTTTGAGTATGTCAGAAATAAAACAGGGCATCTTTTTAACTGTCTGGGATTTGTCGTGTTCAGAACGATGACTGAGTGAATGGTTACAGAATGTTCGATTTCTGGGGGATTTTCCTTTTAAGGACAATACCTTTTTGTCATTTAAACATGTGAAAATAAAAACACAACTTGTATATCAACATTCATTGTTCACAGAGAACGAATATGCTAGTGAAGTTTTAGCCATGCCCCAGAACTGACTAACACATCAGGAAAATAAAAAGGAGTGTGAACATGCATTTGATAAAGAAAGTTGGGGAACTGCAGATCAAGAACATCAGAGTCATAAAAACTTCTCTGATAAGATGTTCTAGGGAAGGAGGAATGTTTGATAATGACAGGACTGCTCTAATATTACGTTACACAGTTTCACCAAATTATACAAAATGTGTTGACATATTAAAGCCAAATGTGAGGTCACTCTGGAAATACCCTGCAGATGATGTAGAATGTGCTCTTTTTGTGGTTTCACCACACTTTCTGGTTTACTGGTTGTCTACACTCAACTGTGAATGTGTTTTCTGAATTCTCAGATTAGTCTCCGCATAAAGAAGAGCTTCCAGCAGTGAATCAACGCTTTTCTTTCTTTCAACAGCTCTTTATTTAGCTCAGTCGAATGTCTTTAATCGCTGTAAAGAAAAGGCGGGTTATGCTTTAACAACCCCATGTTTCCATTTCCAAGAATGCTTTAGTCCCCACAGGCTTTAACTCACATGAATATTCATGAGATAAAGGCATCCATGCATGGCTGTTCATTCTTTCGCACACTCATTAAGAGCAAACTGTCCCTCTTCAGAGCTTTCAGACATAATGTTTCTTTTATTCAGGTGTACAATGATCATCAAGCTAATGATCATGAGGTACTATATCAGTTACATTTAAATGTGCCATCCAACAGCAGCAGTGGACTACATTAATAATGTGCCATTCTCTGGTGTTACAGTGACATCTAGTGGATGGGAGAGTTGTGTTTGACAAATGATTGACATTTGAGATGTGAGAGAACATAAAATAGCTATAATAGTGAATGAAAGCCGTTCAGTTCTCCTTGTAATATAATATGTCTCTCCTTTGCACGTTGTGCCTCTCTTTCTGTTGATTTCGTTCTGTACTGACAGGTTCGAGATGATGTCATTTTTTTGTTGCTGTAAAAATACTTTCTTCTGTATTCTCCCATCATCAAACACAGCAACCATGAGGGGATTTTTAAATTCCGACTTATCAACTCAGATTCTGCCCAGCAACATATCAACCAATGGACTGAGTTTTGTACGGTTTGCCTGACATATGACGTTTGGGAAACCTGTTTGAAAACACTTCAGGTTTGGAGGGATAGTTCACCCAAATGTATTTATTTATTTATTTATTTGTCATCATTTACAAACCCTTACTTTTAGTAAATAAGGGCTTCAATATCAGTCTGTCCACATAGAACTATTATATGACTTCTATGTAAATAGGAATAAAGCCCAAAATCAGCATGTTAACACATCCAAAAACAGGCCACTCACGGACCATGTAAATAAAAAAGCATGTTCATATTTTAGAGTCCCTTATCATTGTGCATTTTCATGTAGGTCATACATATCACACGTTTTATATATATATATATATTATTTTAAAAAAGTTAGTTTCTGCAATGTGTCACTCAAACTACAGAGAGAAATAAAAATGTATTTGCAGCAACATTTTCAACCTACCCCAGCAACAAACTTGACAGCTTGAATTCCGCCTAGCAACATGTTAAACTAAAGAGTGAGTTTGGGGCAGGCAGACATACAAAGTGTTTGGGAAACCTGTTAGAAAACAATTTTTGGATGAGTAGTTAACCCACATGTATAAAAACTGAACAACAGAAGCAATTCTATTTCTATGGCATCATAGTTACTTTACAAACTTGGCATCTCGGATTCTGCCCAGCAACAAATCAATCAGTGTCAGTTTGGGTCATCTGATTGGCTGACCAATGACAGGCATAGGGAGTATTTGGGAAACCTGTTTGAAAACAAACATAAGGTTTGGAATAAACGTTCGCCCAAAAATCATCATGTAATTAACCTGATGTCTTTTCAAAATTATATCATTCTTCTGCAAAAAATGAAGTATTTGAGGAGTGTTTCAGCTGTCGTCTGCATTGGAAGTTAAAG
The DNA here is from genome assembly GCF_003368295.1 of Carassius auratus. NCBI lineage: Eukaryota > Metazoa > Chordata > Actinopteri > Cypriniformes > Cyprinidae > Carassius > Carassius auratus. Next base: position 21,641,217 of record NC_039262.1, read on the forward strand.
TGGGTTTAATCTCCAGAAAAATGACATAAAGGTGGCATAAATCTATACTCCACTGGTTTATTCCAAGTTTTTTTTTTTTTTTTTTTTTTTTTTTTTTTTGATTAAATGTGATAAGTGTTATGAACAGAGTGAAATTAAGTGTTTATTCACTTTAAAATCACTGATCAACTCATGTATACAGATCCCAAATCGAATACGGTCACATGCATATAAAATCAAACCTAACTGGATCTTTTGTATCATGGGAGCAGTGAGGTCTAATGTCACAGATTCATCACACAAAGTGATAAAAAGCCACTCCTTCATTATGTGTTTCTCTTTTGATTATGAACAAATTCCAAAAAGCTAATTTATCTTCTACACACAGATGGCTACTTCGGTTGACTTCAGTTTCGATGGAATACATAACAGCTTCAATATCAGTCTGTTCATCACTCAAAGCTGTCATAAGGCTTCTATTTTATACTGTGTTTTTTCCCTTTTTTTGCTTTTTGTCCAGACATTATGGGCTGCAGTTGTAAGGACAACAGCTCTGAGTTGTTGATGAGTTTTGGTTCTCCAAGAATCAAACAGCATGATTCAGACTGACAGAATTTCCTTTTCCATTAATGCCATTTTTCTTTTGTTGCTTGGTGTTTCAGAACAGCAAGTGAGAGAACATAGTGTCTGACAGCCACAGTAACTCATCATATGGCTCTTGTAGCAGAATCCTCTCAAGCTACAGAGATGCTTGACATGTAAGTCATAAAATCTTATTTCACACATGTCACAGAATGGTAAGATACATATTTGGTCGTAAAAGAGAGTCGGTGCTCTCTCTGTCCTGCAGTGTGCAGCACAGAATACATTATACCAACAGACCCTCAGAAACAAGACATTGCTGGGTATTTGATTTTGTGCTTAATGCTTGATGGTGTCATCCATTCGACATTTCCCCCTACTTTTTTATTATATAATCTGTTTTCTTTTCTTTTCTTTTCTTTTCTTTTCTTTTCTTTTTTTTTTTCTATTCCATTTAGTTTGAATCCCCACATATTTTCTTGACCAATGACTACTTTCTGTTGATTCACATTCTTTGCCTGTATTGCTGATCATGTGGTTTTTCACTGACTCGTCACATTTCTGCATTGCCAGGAGGCACATTTGCTGGTAATGAAATAACAAATAATTAAATAATCTCTCTCCTTTGATGGCTTGTGCCCTAAGGTAAAACAGAGCACGTTTGGCTGGGTCGTTGTGTTCATCTGTTTAGCTGAGTCAAGTTTCTTTAAAGTTGTCATCATGAACCGATGGAAGTTTGTTATACCATACAGTGCACAGCATAAATGAGTACACCCCCTCTAAAACTTAACAAATTCAGCAATTATTCTTTACTTAGAAGACATGCTAGGGGAAGAATGACAAAATCGTTCAGCAAAATAAGATTTATTATCAAAGCGATACATTTTTTGGGGTTGCAAAAATGAGTACACTTTTCTAAAAGTTTCTATATAGTGTATATTGGACAAGTAATTTCCTGGCAATTAAGTGTTATATAGCCCACTGAATCATACTCAGACTTAATGCTGGCAGCCAGCAGTGGAACCAGAGAGAACTGCCAGGTGACTTATTTCTTAGCTTAAAACGGGACAATGGTGAAAGGGGAATACCAAATTGTTGTTTTAAGTGTGAAAATATAGCAGAAGCAGCACTAATATTCAAAAACAATGGACTTGTGATAAGGCACCTGAAATGCTTACTGTAGGTCTTCACTTTAAGTTTTCATTTAGTGATGAGTGAATCCATACTCTGGTCTCAAAATACCAAGTCAATCATTCTGGATCCGAAAGCATCCAGTATATTCTGGTGTTGCTAGAGGAGGATTACAGTGAGAAGTGCTTGGTACCCACAGTGACATAGTAAAGCTTTTATCTGGGTGTGAGGGAGTCTGTCTTTATCAACACTGAAACCACAAAAACTTGAAACAGAAGATGCTACCATTGGGCTTTTTCTTCAGCATGACAATTAATTTATTCATTCTCCCAAGGTGAAAATCTTTCAGTCGACATGTATTTCACTCAATCTCCCCATTAGCACTCAGTGCCAAGAAGGGTCAGAGCAGTTTACTTTAAGTTCTGGAGGACATGCAAAGTCCTCATACATTTTCTGAATTAAATCTAGGTTGTACTCATTTATGCAATCCTTCATTTAAATAAAACTGGCTAATTCTCTTATCTTACAGAAAAAAAATGGCATATATTTTGTTGTTTTTATTAAGTATATGTTTAATATGTTTCAATCTGTCCATGAATTATATTAGTGATCTTTAAGAAAATACATCTTTAATAGTTATCCAGAGGGGGTGTACTTTATGCTGTGCACTGTATATATTATATTCGCAATGTGCTCGAAGCCAAATACCTTATTGGAAAAGCATTAAAAATTACTTCTACTGGGTAATAGGATATTTAGTAGACCATTTTTTTTAAAACATTAGACAATACAGTTATCATCAACTGTACCTTGCAAATTGCATTTGGCACAAGTTTTTCAGGCATGTTTGTGCTGCTACTCAATCAGCCGATAGAAAAAAGCTGTCAGCATCTGAAAATAATACTATCCACAGCCACAATTCATTTATACCAAATCCCTAGATTCTAGTGAAGTATAGGGGACTACTAAACATTCGTTTTTGCCACTGAGATAGCATCGACATTTGCCACTCTACAACAAAGCACCAGATTAATGAATCAACAAAAGAATATTACAGTATTGATTTGCTGTTATGAACTGGGGCCCCGTGTCATTGTGTGGTCAGACTTTGATCGCCTACGGGAACATTTAGTTAATAAATGTAACTTCTCAATTACAAGTTTGTTCGGAAAGCGCTTGTTTGTAAATCGCATGTCCCTTTTGAAGACAAACAGTCTGAGACTGCATCTGAAATCGCATATTTCCCAAGAATATAGTAGGTGAAAAACAGAATCTAAGAACATGTTTGAATTCACAGTCTTAAAACAGTAAAACAGTGGGTGAAAAGTACTCAGATGATTATATTTCCAGTGAGATTCTGAAGTGTGCATCCAATGGACACGTTCCTGTCCAGAGAGGCCACGAGAGAGGAATGGTGAATGGCAATAAAGCGAGACAACTCACGCTGATAGTTCAAAAGTGACAACTTGACGAATGTAGTGTATCCATATTACATTACTTCACATTCGAACTATAGAGAATCATGTGAACTTTAGACAAGATTACTCAGATTACTTTGATTCCATTTGTTTCCATTTACTATTTTAGATTTGTCTGTTTTTTGTCATTAAATCGAACACTTGCTTAACTGCCATGTTTATTATTATTTTAATTTTTTTTTTTTTTTTTATTCAAATAGAAATGGCAACTACTATACACTTTAAAATACTAGAATATGGAAGTACATCTGCTGCATACAAGGAAAAGCCATTGAAATACCATCACCAAGAGGTCTGCCCTGTTGTTTGATAAAGCTCAAAATGAAATGTTAACATTTTTTGTCAGATTTATGTATGATTACTTACAGACACCAGTGTGATAGATAAACATTCATGATATCTGCACAATGACTCATAGGGAGTAAAGGAGAAAACATTACAGCTACATTCCCTACACATTTGGTCACAGCTACATTTTAAAATTAAATTAAATTTATGCAGACGCTTTTATCCAAAGCAACTTAAATTGCATTCAAGCTAACAATTTTCTCCTAACGTGTTCCCTGGGATTCAAACCACCAACCTTACAATTGCTAAAGCAATGCTCTACCACTTGAGCTACAGGAACACTGTACATTAATTGCATATCTTTGAAATTAAAGCCGTTTTCAGCATTAAATCATCAATCATGTAATATCATCACATTTGTTTTTGTTTATATATATATATATATATATATACACACACACACACACACACACACACAAACACACACACACACACATACACACACACACACATTGGGGTCCAAACAGCATTGTTGGTATTTGCTTATGTGAGTAAAATAAAAAATACAGAAAGTATAGTCAGAATTTCCTTTTTATGTTACACAAGAGGAAAAGAGTCATGTTTAGTAGATTATGACTGTATCCTTTTAAGAAACATATAATATTAAATATCTTGATAATTATATTATATTATATTATATTATATTATATTATATTATATTATATTATATTATATTATATTATATTACAAATTAATACAATCTTACTTTAAAGGTGAACATATAGCCTCAAAGAAATGTCATGAACAGAAGTGTCTGTAGGAAAGACTTGGTCTGGTTTTCTCATGAGGAATTTGTACAAAGTGTTATAACTAGCTCCGGTCTCTATAGAGTTGAGTCTGGACGTGCCTGTGCTGCTCTTCACTAAGCTCATTAATATACTGCTGGCTTCGTCAGGTTGAGGTGAGCAGAATTTATTTCAGAGCTGGGGATGTAAATGTCTGAGCGCAGGCAGTGGAGTCACTCCCAGGGGTCTTCAGCTGACTTTAGACAAGCTCTGTGTCAAAGAACTACATGGTGTCAGCAAGCAATGCCCAGACTTAAAGTCGGTCTGGAACAGAGTACAGCATGTGAGAGTGGAGTGACAACAGTTTACCCTCATTGCAATGGTTTTGGGTTTTTAATTTGATTATTATTATTATTATATTTTTTTTTTTTCAATAATTCCTGCTTGTTTGTTTTCTCTGTTTGTTGGTTGCACTGCATGGCTTTGATTTGTTAATAGTCTTTAATTTTAATAAATACTACAGCAGTTTTGCAAGCAGCAGGATGCATTCATTCATTCATTTATTTATGCTTTTAAGAGAAGTCACTTCTGCGCCACACTGCTGAAATTGCTGAAACAGCTGTCAACAATATAATCGTATTGTAATATATGATTACATGTTCAAGATTTATTTTTATTTATTTTATTTTATTTTTAATGTAATTTACTCCTGTTATGGCTAAGCTGAATTTTCAGCATAATTTAGTCTTCAGTGACACGTGAACCTTTAGAGCTCATACTAATATGCTGTTTTGGTGTATGCAAAACATTACTTATTATCAGTGTTGAAAAAAAAAGTTGTGCTACTAAATCTTTGTATTTATGGAAAACAGGTAATACTGGCATAGTGCAACTGGATACAGATGTAAAAACGTATATTTTAATAAAAAGTAGGAGAACAGTCACAAGCTTCTGAAAATGTTTAATTTTAGGGTTTATTGTTTATTTATCTTTGAAATGAATGTCGTTTTCAGCATTGATCATTCATGTAATATCATCACATCTGCTTTTGTTTATGAATATATATATATATATATATATATATATATATATATATATATATATATATATATATATATATATATATCCTTTGAAACACTCCTCCTCCCCCAGCTCCACCTGTCTAGATCTGCTACAGTCTTGCATGCTTATAGAAGCATGTCTGTTTATCTTTTGGTAATAGCATATCAGCATACTTATTCTAAAGCAGTAGCAAGTGCTCAAAACCAGAAACATTAGCATTGTCCTATCCAATATAGCATGCTAAAACTATTTAGAGAGTTGTCATGATTGAAATATACACATCACTGGCTCATGCTAGTCTCTACACTCTTCTTTCTCTCCTCACGTGGAGGCTGATGTCTTTAAGCTTCTCCAATTCAACCAACCTGCCACTTGCCTTCTTGGCCTTAACGCCTCTGATCTTCTGCAAATTATCTCTCCTACACTCCCACCTGCACTGACAGATATCATCAATACATCACTCCTCACTACGCTTTGCCTCGCCACATTCAAGCAAGCTGAAAAACCTACACTTAACCCCACACTAGTGGAAAATTGCAGGCCAGTTTCATTCCTCCTATTTCCATCAACTTAAAGTGACCTTTAATGAAAAACCATGAGCTTCAACTTCAAGACTCCACACTGTCTTGAAGTTTAGGACAGATTTCAATAGTTATTTTATCAGGGATATTGTTCTCTTTTCAAGGTCCCTCAAGAGCCCCATTCATGGGACTACATTTTCTGAGTGGATCCCTCTGAGGACCCCTAGTGGACCAGCAGCACAAAATCACACCCAAAATACAAAAAGCACCAATTTTCTCTTGTACCTAACAAAACAGCTCCGCTTGGAGAATATTAACAACCAGCAAAAGCTGCACACAACTAGCTGGCCTGAAAGAAAAGAGGTGAGAAAATGTTCCCTTGTAAAAAAAGCAATCTCTCAATTGTGCATGAATTGTTCTCCTAGGAGTCTGCAGGAAATGAGCCGAGCATAAATAAGGTCCTGTTTTATTCTCTGTTTGTTTCAGATGGCACACATCTCACTGTAATTCTTCTACCAGACTATGAATTATTTTAAAACTTCTGGCTCATTCAGACTTGCACACCCAGCATATGGAGTCTGATATTCACTTTTTAACAGTGAATGAGAAACGCTGAAATATTCGGAAAGAATAAAATATAATGATGATTACACAGTTGCATGTTCCATACAAATATGTGTCAAGGAACATAAAAAAGGAATGCATTGAATGGATCTTGCTTGTTACAAAAATAAGGAATTTCTGTTTCCGAAATAATTTTCTTTGCCAGTGTTTTGTGAATGTAAAAATGTAGCTGTAGGCTACACATTTCTTGCTGTTCAAACACATTTGCAGCAGCAGTTTTTTTTTTTTTTTTTTTTTTTTTTTTTGCAGTTGTGTTGTTTTTATCCTGCAATGCATAAAGCATCAAGCTTTAAACAATAAAAAGTGCAATGCATGCTGAAAAAAAAAATGGCATACATGAGTCTGTAAGCCTTTGTTGCACATTAAGACGACAGAGACTTGTCTCTCTTGTACAAAATGATGGGTGACTAAGAGACGAGGGACAACAGGATCCAAATCCAGCACAAACTTTAATCAGTAAAATAACAAAAGTACTTGAAGTACAGCAACAGGGAAACAAAACTGAGCACCTCAAAAGACAGCAGCCATCAAATGAATGAGACCCAATAATCAGGGCTTCCAAAACTAACAGCCAAAACTAGCCTAATCTTGTTCATGGGGAAGATGGATATCAAAATCACTCTAATTGTGCATTCTCGGGTGTCAAACCCTCATTTCAGGGGATCCACCTCAGTTGAAATTGCATTCTGGAAATTTAAATTGAAATAAAATACCAAAAATAAAGCATAGCATTAGTTCTGGCAGGTCACATTAGTTAAGCTTGTGCTAGCGGACTCTCCACGTCTACCTATACGGATGTTACATCTATCACAGCACCTACATAGAAGGTCCTTCAGTTTTATCAGCAGCTTTCACGTTGCTCAATAGCTAATTACCCTCCACCATCCCCAGAAAGCAGAACGGAATCAGACCACCAATCCAAACTGTAATCATTCTATCTGTCAATCATCTTTGACGATAGTGGTCAATAGATGAGCATCCTACTAAAATGGTAAAAAAAAAAAAAAAAAAAGAGCAATGAATGATGTATAAATAGGGTTTTTGTGATAATGATTTAAGCACACTATTTGACTAGATAAAATTCCATTAATGTTACAAGAAGAATGATTGACATAAATGTGTGTTGGAAGTGTATAAATACAACCACCTACAATGATAAAAATCCACCCACTCCTCATTTTTTTAATCCCCTAGCGAGACCAAGTCAGTCTCACTAGACCTGCCGTTTTGATTCTCATGCAGTGTGACGTCACATTGTATAAGGCTGGGCCACAGCTGCTGATTGACAGCCCTACTTTGCAATAGTTTCTGCCTTCAGTGGTTGTACGCTGTCCTCCATTTTCTCGGCAGTAGAGCAGCTGGAACAACAATGTCTCGCAGGCAATCCTGAAAAGCAATTCCTTCGTGAATGTCATGTCATTATAGTGCTTAGCATATTAACCATATTTGTGTGCGTAAATTGATTTTTTTTGTTTTGAAGTTATCAGCAGAACGCTTGTGGGATTAGTCTGCTCCATTCGTAGTGCGACATTTGTCTGGTTGCACGGTCGCGCCCAAGCACTGCTCAGTCAAACGATCTGCACTGATGGCAGGTTATTGTGGTGCAAGTTCTATAACATTGCGCTCTTTCGACCATTTTTTAGTGCATTTGACTTTCCATATGTTCTGCTAAACACTGGTTCTCTTGCTCTGTTATGTTGCTTCTACCGGCTGTTTATTCCTGTAGATATGCAATGCAGAGAGACGCATGAGTAACGTATCTACTGTTAATGTTATCTGTGCACCAAGGGTCTGAGATTAAAGTCATTTCAATTATCTGTATGTATGTGCTGTACATGTGGAAGAACTGACAATAAAGCAGACTTGACTTGTATATGCGACAGAGATTATCTATAGGAAGATGAGAGCGTCTGTATTACGTACTATTGGAGAAAGCGTAACAGCTAACTTGGATCACGTGTGCCTTAATAACCAATAACATTACATCCTGGATGTCATTGAATTTCAGTCAGTTGCATGACCAATCGCCGTTCATGGATCATAGGAATAAATTAGAAGTGTCGTAATCTGAATCCCACCTGATGCAAAAATGTAGCTGTTTATTTAGCGCAGTGAAGCCTCTCATCCATTGACGTCCGTGAAAAAAACAAATAAAAAACAAACGCCTCTGGTCTCCTTACCCACATACTGCCAGACCGGAAGTGTTAACTTAAGCCGTTTCGCTTTTTAGGCTAAATGTTGCAGGCTTGCCTTCTAGTGGATTTGTATGTGACGCCCATTTAAGGAGAAGAGGTGGGAATATGCAGCTCATTTGCATTTAAAGCGATACACTCCAAAACATCTCCTTTCTTAAACGCACCCCCAAAAAATGACCTTTTCCAGCTGTTATAATAAATGATCAGTTGGGTATTTTAGGCTGAAATTTCACATACTCATTTTGGGGACACCCAGGACCGATATTACAACTTGTTAAAAGTGGGCATAATAAATTCAGGATGTTTGCAAACCTGTTTGACTTCCTTTCTCCCATGGAACACAACAGGAGCCCTGCGAGTTTTGTTCCAGCCCTGCTTCAACACACATGCATGTAGCTTTCAAATAAGCCTGAAAGACTTAATTATTTGGATCAGGTGTGTTTAATTAAGGTTGAATCTAAACTATCCAGGGCTCTTGACCTCCAGGAATTGACTTGACACCCCTGCAATAGAAGATACGTGAAGAATAAAAGCAACCACTTATTTTACAAACACACAGGTTTGGGATAATAGTAGTGTGGACTATTTTGGGGCTTGGACTTTTCCTTTAAGTACTTGAGGGGCTAAATAGAAATCAGCTTCTCACACTTTTACTAAAATTCACATGGGTCTGCTTTTATTGGTGTTCATACTTCAGGATATATTACAAAATCACAGCTGGTATATCCATTTTATAAAACAACTTGACATAGTCGATTCAAATGGGATTAAAACCACAAAAGGATTGTTAATTATTATCTAGCATCGCCTTGAATATGTATATATGAAACTAATTCCATCAGAATAGTGCTTTAAATAGAAAATATAGATTTGTGGCAGCATTCAGTGCTGTGAGAAAAAATCAGTCCCCTGCGCTGAGACTTTGATGTAAGTGTGGCATAAAGCCAGATGATTTCTTTGATACGGAGTAGAACGCAAATAAATACTCCCTTCCCAACACCCAATGGCACATATCCTCTATATACTTAGATAACACAAAAGCCACTACATTTATCTTTGGTTCAAATAAGTGTCTTGCTGATAAATTGTGTGTTTCCTTTGAGCATTTTTATTTTTTTCCCATGGCATAGCAGGAGTGTTTTCAAATGGTGTTTGAATCATACAGCTGCTCTAAAGGGAATGATGTCTGCTCTATTTGAACATTTCCTTCTCAACTCGAGAGGAAACAAAATGTAATATAAATCAAATTTCTCATTGAATCATTGCTGTAAGTTTGATAAACATAAACTGAATAATAAAACAGTTTCTTTATTCAGTTTAGAGGCGGGAAAGACTTCCATTTAAATTAACCTGTGTAACAGCACAGATGCAGTTAGATGGGACGCAAGGACACAGCCTCTGTCACACTGTCACTGACTTAATGTGTTTGCTATTCACACAGGATTTTCCGAGTTCAAAGCACCAGAGGGGATGCAGCATAGTCTCGAGCCTACCAATGGTTAAGGGCACAAACTTACATGAGACATAGCATTTGAAGAGAGTAAATAAATACTTACATTAAATATATATATATATATATATATATATATATATAAAACAAAAGCCAAATTAACTGAAATAGTTTGGAACATTGAGTGAACACTAGGCAAACCAGTAAATAAGTGTTGCCCATTAGCCAATGAAAAAAACACTTTCTCTGCTAAATGAATGAGGAAGACGTGAATGTCTTCAATAACTAAAGCATTTTTTTGTTTTTGTCTGTTTGTTTGTTTGATTGATTTTGGGAAATGTTTAGTGAGATTACTAATTATTCAAAGCTTTCTGGAGGGGAAAAATCACTCATCAAATAAAGTGCTGCAGATTAATCATCCATTAAAGAGGAGAAAGAGAGACTTAGGAGCAAATAAACAAACAGGATACAAAATTATTCCAATACAATATTATTTTGTGTATTTAAATAAAGAAAACGTTTCAATTATCTTTATCTATACAATTACAAAAGTGTAGCATTGTGTTTTGCTGGCATGGTGAACTGAGCCATACTACTGCTATAATTTTACTAAATTAGCCACTATGTGAACAGTCAGTAAATTAAATCTCTAAATTCAGCAGCTTGATGCATTTAGGCCAGTTTATCTTTGTGTGTGCTTGGTGAGAGTCTTCTGAGATTTATTGCTCAATTAATGTTATAACAGAAGCTTGAAATCTTAGGGAAAATAATGGGTCTTCTACTTTACTTTTGGTTTTCATCCAACTGAGACAAATTACAACTATTTCAGAATTTTTTTTTTTTTTTGACTTAAAATAATGTTTAAAAACTGCACTTTGTAATTCCATAAAAATGACGTAAGAGCACTTGTAAAGCAAATTATTATAAGTGTATCTGCACTGCTATTTATTACATTGAAAGTTATTTTAAACATTAAATTGCAACTTAATAATTACTAATGAAATTGCATTAAAGTATATGTTACTATAAATACTTTAACAATATTCCAAAAACAATAGACATGATTCTAAAATTGCATATAGGGATTTTAAGTCCTACTTAAAAGAATAAAGAAAGCATCTTTACATTTAGCTAACTGTCTTTAATATAGTTCTGTCATTACAATTCTCATAGTGTTTAGCATGGCAATGCAGATGACCGTGTTTATAGATTTGGTGTTTGGTGGAATAGATCTGCTACATTTCAGAGAGAAAGACTTGCTACTGACAATACATCCACGGACATGCTGCTTTGGGCATGTAGGAAATACTGCTGCTGCACATATGCCATATATGAAATAACCACTATATATAATCTACATGAAATCATCCTGAAGCAGATCTATACAGGTGGAGCTGGGGAAGGTGGAGGGTTTCTAAAGCATGCTGGAACTGCTACGGCAAGCACTAGCAGAGATTTTGACTGTTGAGAAGGATGCTTATTGGTTGCTGATGTGAAAATAAACCAATCAGCTGCACATGTGAATAATGATGTCATTATATCAGATTGATGGCCAGACATTCATGGCCAGACCTACATAAAACGTTCCCTGTGTCCATCTCATCAGTGAAAAGGTTTCTTGGTGCAGCTCTGCTGAATGTGAAAAAGAAAAAGAGAGGAAAACGAAAACATAATTATTCAGATATTAGGGAAAAGACTGGTAACAAAAAGTTATTTCCTCTTCACCCATGGGGTGGTAGGGGATTGGCAAGGCTAACAATATACCTTTCAGACTGATTTGGGACTAGTCAAAAATCTAAAATAAGGGCAGGAAAGTAACCTCTCCAAGTCTGAATGCATTACCTGATCTACAGCCAGTGGTAGATTCTCAAGAAAAGGTGCCAAAAGGCTTAGCACTGTGCACTGGCCTGGAGACATATGTTTCCCCACTTCATACAAAATGTAGCAAAGCATTCAGTGTCTCCACAACAATGTATATCTTGGTTCATGTTAAGGCCCATCTTCCTTTGTTCAAAAAAGATGGCAGTGAATACCTAAGTTCTGAAGTTTTTTTTTTTTTTTTTGTTGTTGTTGTTGTTGTTGTTTTTTTTTTTTTTTTTTTGTGATTCAGGATAACTAGGCTTGAGTAATTATCTGTGTTCTTTTTTTCTCTCTGCTCAGAGGATGTCTTTTTCTGTTGTCTCGGAAGACCTTACTCTGTTCCTGCTGTCTAGCAAACAAGGAAGTATTATGCTTTAGAAACACTGATTTTATTCAACTCAACTCAACTTTATTACTAAAGCACTTTCAAAAACCACAATGGGCACCAAAATTCTGTACATGGAGAGAGAAAAAAAGCATACAACCCAAATTAATATTATTAAATGCCAAAGAAAATATATACATTTTTAAAAATGGCTCTATCGCCTTTACATTTTAACTGTGATCAAGGAACCATAAGACACAGCTGATACTTAGACCAAAGAGATCTCAAAGGTTTATGTAGACATACTCTGGTGCCAAGCCATTGAGAGATTTAAAAACATCTAACAGCACTTTATACTGGATTCTGTGTCAAATAGGTAACTAATGCAATGAAACCAATACAGGGGTACTGTGATCTCTTTTTTGGGGGTACGAGTTAAAAGCCTAGCAGCTGAGTAAGGGAGACCTGACTCACACCCAGATACAAAGTTTTGCAATAATCCAAACAAGAAGACACAAAGGCATGAACATCAAATCACTGAAAGAGAGGATAGACTTCAACTTAGCTATAGATCTAGAATAATATATAACAACAGCATTTATTTATTATTTGAGTAAAAAATAAATCCAAGGCTTTTCACAAAGGAAAGCTTATTCCCAGGAAGCAATAATAGATTGTCATTAGAATCCATACCACATCCTTTCTAGCCAAAAACAATCAACTCTGACTTGTCCTCATTCAATTGGAGAAAATTGTTTGCCAACCAACACTTCACATCAGCCAAATAGTTATACAAAGAATCAAGAGAAGAGTGTTCCCCATACAGTACTTTAAAGGGAAATAAGTTAGAGAATCATCATCATACAGATGGTAATTTATAACATGCTTGTCAAATATCTTTCCTAATGGAAACAAATAAAGGGAAAACTAAATGGGTCCCAAAATCGAGCCCTGAGGAACCCCACACGTTAATGGTACAACAGAAGAAGAACAGTTTCCCAAACTGACTGAAATGGTTCTACCCTTAAGATATGAGGAAAATCAGTTCAAGGCTATGCCCTGGATACCCACTTGGGCCTTGAGATAATCAATGAGGATATCAAGATCAACTGTATCAAAGGCAGCACAGAGATCCAACAGTAGAAGAACAACAGGACTACCAAAATCTACACCTAATAAAATATAATTTAAAACCATCAATTAAGCAGACTCTGTACTATGACCAGCTTTGAAACATGATTCAATTCTATCAAAAATATTATTACTTACTAAAAAATAATTCTTCTCTAACATCTTTAAAATAAAATATTAAAATATTCATATCTAAGGCTTCAAATTCACTTTCTTATGAAGGGGTTGAATGATAGCATGCTTGAAACTACTAACAATACCAGTAGACAAACAACTATCACACTTGGACCAATTGAGTCTAAAGAAGATTGAGAAGATGAACTGCAAGCTTCTTGCGGCTAACCGCTACCCAGGGAGCGTACATTTTGAAAATTAACACCCCAATCTTCATAAGACCGCCTCAAGTGGACATTGCGCGAAGGCTGCCACACCAATCTAGATAAAGAGGGGCACTCAGAAACACTGGCAGATCTACACCATCCAGCTCTGGTAGAGAACCACATCCAGATGAAAATGGGACAATGGGCATCAGGTTGGAGTGACTCAGAAACGCTGGCAGATCTTCACCATCCAGCGCAGGTAGAGAACTGAAGAGAGTGCCCCTCCTAGTCTTCCTTAATCTCACTAAGCATCCGGCCCTCTTCCCACAGCAGACTGGATACACCAGTTGACTCTAGGATCGTAAATCAAAAAATTGGTCACCTCTGATCGGATATATAGAATCAGTCTATCATTGACAAAAACAGAGGTAAACGAGCAAATGATAAAACAATTAAAACTAATGTTTAAACAGATAAATGGACAAATCATGAGGCAAGTCGGCAAACATACTGCACCATCTTGGAATGTGAATAAATTTTCTAATCGATTAATTGTGAATTAATCAGTGAATATAAACTGTGTTTTTTTCCTTTTTTTTCAGTCCATCTATTAATGTACTGTGAAGCAAAAAAATAAAATAAAAAATAAATACAAATTACAATGATATATAATTAATAAGTAATATGTGATATTGTGATTATTGAGGCTTTTTCAATGCATTTAAAATCCTATACTTCATTGTGTATCAGCTACTTTAGAATATGTAAAGAGAAAAGAAGCAGTCTTCCATTTCCTCTCAGATTCTGACAACAGTGTGAATAAATAAGTCTGGCAGCAGTGTGATTTTTTTTTTATTTTTTTTTAGGGCACCATATAGGTAACACACGCTATGTGAGTACTGCTGCTGTGTAACAGGCTGTTATACAGATTGCATCTTGTTATTGAGGTGGAGATTACAGATCTGTGGTCTTTCAGAATGCATTGATTTTGTTGTTATTGATATTGAAAACGTTACTTTTTCTTTTTAATCTAGTGTATCTTCTGGAGTCTTGCCTCTCAAGAGTCTCAAGTATAATCAGGAATATGCTATTTCCAGATTCTGTTTCCTTAGCTTGCTCCGTGCTCTTTAGCAGTGATTCATAACAGCAGCCTTAGCGTGTATATGTCATGCAAATGTCAAAGGTCAATGATTCATACAGTTCATGTACTCCTCTTACTTGGTTTTACTGGGCCCGCTCCGAGCAGGATTCAAACCATCTTTTCCAGCATAAGAGGCAGGTACGCTATCAAGCATGCTAAAGACTGCAGCCCTTAGCATCAGTTGCTAGTTTGCCTCTTGAGATTAGATGTGTGAGTGAGCTTTACCTGCACAGCTTTTACTAGCTTGCCTCCATTACATGAGCACATATTCTTTGCTCTTTTAAATCATTCATTATTTACTACATACTACGTTATTGCAATTAGTTCTAATTAACTTCTAATCTGTTCTAGCATTGGTGATACTTGACTATAGAGAGGAAATGTGCTTTTTTAAGGGATCACTTAAGGTTGTAAAGGAATTTGCACCAATTATAAGAATCCACTTGCACAGAACAGGGTCAACATATGATAGACCTTTTTTAAATCATTCATTATTTACTACATACTACGTTATTGCAATTAGTTCTAATTAACTTCTAATCTGTTCTAGCATTGGTGATACTTGACTATAGAGAGGAAATGTGCTTTTTTTAGGGATCACTTAAGGTTGTAAAGGAATTTGCACCAATTATAAGAATCCACTTGCACAGAACAGGGTCAACATATGATAGACCTTGTGATTAACAGTGTAGTCTATACAGAGTTCAAAAGTTCAGTTCACAATATGCCTTTGCTCTTTACTTTTCATTGTTTTTCACTATGTTTATTAGCCATGCACGCCACACAAGTCAGTGTACTCAAATAGGCTACTGTGTAGTATCAAAGATACTTTTACAACTTTTGCTTTCTACTTGACTACATTTAAAAAAAAAAAAAAACATGTATATGTACTCTGTACTCAACTACATGCAATTACTAGTTATATTTTGCATGGCACATTTTTCAGCAGTAGTTTATTTCTGCTTCAAAACCAGTTATACTCCCCTCTACAGGGCAGTGAAGGTACCCCTTGCACACCCAAACATGAAAAAAATGGCTACTTTACGTGAATATGAGTGCATTAGCAGGTATTTGTGAATCGCAGTTGTGTCATATCTGAGATGAGGACATGGCTGAGACCTTTTTGAAGGATATTGGTTTAATTGTGCACTTTTCAGTATTTGTGCTCAACTGAGACTTCGGTGTCTGTAGACGTTTAAGAGGCTGTCAACCTTGATTTATTGCAATTTTTCAGGTTTTCAGTTTTAATTTGATATTAGAATCATCAATCATCAATATTTTATTGCTCTCCTCACAAATCAACTACAGTTGAGGACTAATGCATCTTTAAGCCTACATTTTGTACAACTAAAATACGTAAGTATTGTTTAAACCAGTTTAAACCATTTCCTGCTAGCTGGTTATGAATTAGCATTCCCATTCATCTCAGTAGAGATTGCTCAACTGGTGCAGGACCTCAGTGGCCATTTTTGCTTTCAGTTCTGGGTACAAACCTTATCTGTTTTATAATTATTATTATTATTATTATTAATTTATTATTATTATTAATTTATTATTATTATTTTATTTTATTTTTTTTCAGTTTGTGAATGATATCATCATTACCTAAGCAATAATAATTATTATTACTTAAGCGACCAGCATTTGACTAATAACTGCTTTGAAAGCCCTAATGGGGGATTTAAACAGATTTTTAAAATAAATAAATAAATAAATAAATTCTACACAAAGTGGAATATTTGGGACATATTACTCCTGAACAAATAGAAGCAAAGTATCTAGCAAGACCAAATATTCTTACTTTTGTTATTGGACTTTTGATTCAGCCACCAGTATATTTTTTATTTTCACAGAAACCCATTAATGGTCTGAAAGGAAGGACGCCAAGTAACAGAATGGACAGAGCAGATGGATCATACGAAGACATCTTCAGTGAAACGTTTTGATGCTGATAATCATTTTCATTTGTTCGTTCAGGTTTGGTGTGTTAGGCTGGAATACACTACATGATTTTCACCCAGATATTTTGCCTAGATCTACAGTCTCGGAGGGTCGGCAATAGTTGTCAGAGCCAGTCTGCGGTCAGAGTTGATAAATTTCACAGACTCCAGTTTTTTATCCTCAAACTACGAGTCCATCCAGCCTAAGGTTATCAAACATGTTTCATGTTCTGAGATGAATTTAGAACACATTGTTTTCATTTGTCATGTGTTTCTGCATGAACAATGTGAACAGATGTTTACTGTATGACGCTTAGTTGTTCTCTTTAACCACCTAGACTGTAGTCTGTAGTAATAATATTGGAATCACAATGGTAGATATCACTTAAAATTATAGTTAATCATTTCAACGATTGTGCTGAGTGGGCAAAGGTAGAAATTGTAGTGTCAGGCCACAAAGATGTGACTGACCGAACATAATAAATACAATACTAAATTCAATACTTCTGTATGAGTTGTGTGGGCAACGTGTCATTTAAGGTCATCTCAGCCTTAAAGCTTCCTTCAGGGTCGAAGTCTCCAAGTAGTGGATGCACATACTAATGATTGTACATTTGTTCTGACTTCAACTGAGAAGCTGTGCAACGAAGTTACAGCTAACACTTTTAGCAATAAAATGTCCCACACTGCAGATTTAGATGAGATGACTCTTTTTTTTATTGGAAAAGTAATGAAAGTGATAGAAGTCAGAAAACATTTTCATATCGCTTTTAGACCGCAAGCTGTTTCGAGAAGAGAAATTACATCAGCTACCGTAAGCACCTCACAGCAGGCTTGGTGGGAAAAAACGTTCAAGTGTATGTGTACATATGTAATTTAATTTAATAAGATGACTGATTTATCTAACAGTGACAGGCAATGAGTTATTATTGCAGATGTCTGTGATATCATTTACTGAACTACTTCTTCTTCATCACTGTCCTGCTCTTACTGATGCTGGTAAACACATTGCGTTATGATATTGTGAAAGAGCTGAAAAAGCTGTCCATCATCAGTTGAGACATGCCTGAACTCTTCTGAATTTTCTGTCATTTACAATTGTTGCTTTGTCAGATTGCATGATATGAGCCTGGTTAATTGTTGTGTAAGCCAAGGCAGAATGACCTCAACTGTCATTCCTGTCAGACTGTACGATATATACTATTATACAGTATTGACTGAATGATCAATTGTGTGACATGGCATCTTCACAAAAGGATAATGAAACGGTAACACACAAATACAAGCAAGCCATTTTGATAATATTATTTTGAGATTGTCAAGTCAAGTCAAGTCAAGTCAACTCATTACATAAACTCACTCTATACAGAACATGCTCGATGTCTAAAGGAAACCAATGCTATTGAATGTAAGACTTTGGATTTACAGTATCAAGGACATCATTCTCAAAGACACCACTGACACTCTGAGAGTTCAATGTCAGTGGCACTGTCTTTTCAAAAAGCTTCACAGTTTTTAAAACTTTCACAGTTTCTATGCATTTTAAATTCCAATCCCGCTTTGAATTGTCTGTTTTCTAGATGAAAGCGAGTCAGGCGTGTTTAAATGACCAGTGGATGTAAGGTAAGTGAAGATTGCCATCCATAGCCTTGGCCGGATCTCTCAACCCCTCTAAAGCGTTCCTATTTACCTGAAGATATTCATCTCACTCTTCCTCCTCTTTCTTCCTTCAGCTGCTTGTGAAAGAGGTTTCAGAGACATGGCAAAGATGGACTAAGCCAAGCGTTAAATTGGCTTTTTAAGGGAAATGAATAAATAACTTTGAGGAACTGATCCCTTGGCAGAGCACATCTGTCGTGCTTGCATTTTTATAGAGAGGGCTGCCAACTTGAGTCGCCTGTTCTGACATGCAAACATGCCATTTGTGCTGTTTTTTTATTATAGTTAATTACCAATATATCTCCCTTTGTTTTGAATTTTTTTATCAGTTGGTAAATGATAGGCCTATGCTATCCAGATACCCAAATATTCTTTTCACAAAAGATACGTTTAGAATTATCTGAAGGAAGAATAATGAGCTTGATGATAAATAATCAGAGTAAATAATGACTGAATTTTCATTTTTGTGTGAACTATCACTTAGTTAACCTCAACTCAAAGCTAAGGTTAGATAAGCCATTGTTTAGTGTCTGTCTTTTGAAATGTATAAAATTTAACTAAATGTACACAAATATACTTCAAACATGCAAATGTAACTTGCAAATCAATAATTATAATGACTATAATGGCAATGTGGGTATAAAACATCACTAATCTATCAGTCTGTTTCTCAAACAAATTCATATGAATTACATTTTTTTTTTTTAGCTTGACATTCTCAGAAACTCTAGCAATTACTCCAAGTCATTTTGTAATTCACAGATGAACCTAAGTCTGTCACATGGGCTTAAAATTATAAGTGAGTGAGTAAATAACACTAATAAAGTGTTATTTTAGGATGAAGTATCCCTTTAAGCATTTTAAGCAATGTTTTTAAAGCACATCGAATTTAGAGGCTCTTGCAATGGAGGAAACCATCTGTCCATGAGTCAAAATCCCAGAGCCAGTCTGGCTCAATCTTTCCTTGATTACAGCCTCATGAAAATGGACTGAACAAGCTGTTATAAACTGCACTCCATTACAGACTCCATCCTGCAACCACGGCTGCTCTCGGTGTGGGTTTGATAATAGTTGTTCCACATGCCTTTGATTTAAAAGAGTTTCTGCCAGTAATTTTGGAGTGAGTTCTGGGTCATTTGTTATTTTTTGATGTCACTGAAAGCTCATTTGGAAAGACTTTTGAAATTTGAATCATTTTAAGTAGTGTTGTTGTCTTATTTAAAATATTGTTAATAATAATAATTAGTAGTAGTAGTAGTAGTAGTCAAATATTATTTTAAAGGTGCAATAGAATGCATTGATACAATATTTTAATTTGTTATCTGATGTCCCTAGAGTGTGTATGTAAAGTTTTATCTCAAAATACCCACAGATCATTTTTATAGCTTTGTGAAATTGCTACTTTTTTAGGGTATGAGACAAAACACTCTCTTTATGTGTATGTCTCCTTTAAATTCAATTAACTGGTGCTCCCAACTCCCTTCCAGTGTTGCCAAGTCCGCGTTTAACACTGTTGCCACGAGTTGCTTTTCATGTCTGCGGGAGGGTTTGGTTGTGAAAACCTGGCAACCCTACTCCCTTCTCAGTGGAGTGCAGAGCTTCCAGTAGTGATGGGAAGTTTGGATAATTTTACCGACTCTGAGCTCTGAGTCTTGTTAAGCAAAATTCATTAATCTTAACTTTTTTTTTTCTTTTTTTTTTCTTTTTTTTGCCTCAGTTCATTCATTTCATTCATTTTTATCAAAATATAATTAAAATGTTACGTGTTTCTTCCCTAACATGTCTACATGTACTTACTCAAATTTTGATCACACTACAAACAATACAAAACTATAATTCTATAAGAAAAGGGTAAAAGGGTATTTAAGGGGCAAAGGAGCAGGTGCTCATGTGAACCGGTTCTTTCGGACAATTCAATCAAATAAAACCAGTAAAAAAAAAAAAAAAAAAAAAACCTGTTTACCGGTTCTTTTGCGCTCGATGTAATGTCATTAGCGATGACCGCCCTTCATTCAAGCCTTCGGTTTACCCGCGCTCATTACACTAGCACAGAATCAGTTCAGAATCAATCATCAAAAGAATCAGTTCAGTTCAGATGCTCTGTGTGTCGGTCTGCTTCACACTGAATCACACATGCGCAGTTATCATCAGGTCCTCGGTTCTCATTCTTTCATCACGTGACATCGCAAGCTTTAACCTATGCAGTCTTGAGCCAGAAAGTGAATTGACTAGTTCAACTCATGAGTCTCCGGGTTTTTGGAGTCTTCGTTCATTGGGGAAGTCGTGGCCTAATGGTTAGAGGGTTGGACTCCCAATCGAAGGGTTGTGAGTTCTAGTCTCGGGCCGGACGGAATTGTGGGTGGGGTTAGTGCATGAACAGTTCTCTCTCCACCTTCAATACCACGACTTAGGTGCCCTTGAGCAAGGCATCGAACCCCCAACTGCTCCCCGGGCGCCGCAGCATAAATGGCTGCCCACTGCTCCGGGTGTGTGCTCACAGTGTGTGTGTGTGTTCACTGCTCTGTGTGTGTGTGCATTTCGGATGGGTTAAATGCAGAGCACAAATTCTGAGTATGGGTCACCATACTTGGCTGAAGGTCACTTCACTTTCACTTTTTCACTTTCATTACGTGACATACCCATGAGCGTAACCAATGCAGTCTTGAGCCGGAAAGAGAATTGATTAGTTCATCTCATGAGTCATCGGGTTTGAGTCTTTGCTTCATCACATGACAGACCCATAAGCTTTGACCATAGACTGTTTAAAATTAAATAAACTAGCAACAAATCTGTGTGTATATTTTTGTCTTTATGATTTTAAGTGTGCTGCCTTAATGTTTTAATGTTTGCATTGTTTAATGAAAAAAAAAAGACTATAATAGGCTTTAACCTATCGTTTGTTCTTTTGTCACGTGACGTGACAGGATTGGATAGAGAAATAAATTTACAAGCTTCCCTACAAACGGGTGCATAGTCGTCATCATCATCATATCATCATCATCTTTTTAATTATTATTTATTCTTACAGTTACTGCGTTTCTTGTCTCATATTGTAACTTTTTGCTTCTTACAGTTTAAAAATGTGTGAATTTCTGTCATGATGGGTATTTTCCATACACTGAATGTTGTAACAAAGGTAATAAAGAGTTGTTTTTTATTTATTAAGTCTCTTTCCAGCTCAGACTGCATAGGCTAAAGCTTATGGGTCTGTCACGTTATGAACAAAGACTCAAAAAACCTGAAGGCACATGAGATGAACTAATCAATTCTCTTTCCGGCTCAAGACTGCATTGACTGAAACAGTTGAAATACAAGACTAATTCCAGTACAGAAAATAGAACTTTGTGAATGCACGACTGAACGAATCACTCCCCGAGACGACTTAGTCTTCCCGACTCACATTAAAGATTCATGCTCATGACCGTTTTGGAGTTTTGGAGACCGTGTTAATGACCTCACACGTTGCTTTCAAATGCAATTTTTAACTACCACATTCCTGTCCATGGTAATTTTGGTAGCATGTGAAGGCAGCACTAGTGACAACAGGCATTGACAATGGTAGCTTTAGCAACATTAGCCTTACAGAGAGCCAAGAATCTCTTTTGGAAAACAAAATATGATGTGTGATGCTTACTTTGCCTGGAGTATGTACATGTTATCGTTGGTATCGGTCCCTCTTCCGGAAGCAATATTTGCACATCTCCAGCGCTGAACTGATCTTTGTTTGTCAGGCAGTCGACTCTGGTGTAAAATCTTAGCACAAAGTATAGGACTTTTACGTTTTTAATGGGATATTTTCGTCAAATATTAAATGTAACTACCGTTTTCCTCAGCGGTCTACAGAGATTAATTCGTTGGTGCATCCCAACACACAACACTTTTAACTGCTCTTTGGCACTGACATTGTATCTCCAGCAGCTACAACAAGAGAACAGTAATGGTGGGCTGCAGCTTCTCACTCAGGGCTGTGTGTATGCTAATAGGGCAGAGAGCATCACAAATGGGACTTTGACCGACTATGTCGTCATATTCTGGAACTGCTTGTGTGGAGCGATTGTTTAGGACTCAATAAGTGAGTGGATTTTTACAATTATATGCTTGTATTCACACTGTGGCCACACTGAATATTTTTTATTTTTTTTTGGCATTCTATGGCACCTTTAAATAAACAGTTTAAATAAAAGAAAGACAACAGAAGATTTTGATTATGATGATTAATTAGAGGCCTTAGAATATTACATATTAAATATAATACAGTATTTATAGGGTTAACATTGTTGCAATTTAAAAATGACTATTCAAGACGTGCTAAAATACAGTGGGAAATCAAATTATCTTATTATGCTCTGTGGATTGTTTTGAGTTCCAGGCCATCCCTGGTGACAGAGTTGAAAACATGCATTCATTTCACACATATCCTCTTACACTGTGTGGATGGGACCAATTAATGCCTTTTGTTGCCAGCATCTTCATCCACACAGTGTGGTATTCTTCAGCCTTTGTCGTATGAACCTCCGATTCATGGGGCTTTAAAATGACCAGAGACTTGCCATAAAACTCTCATTTTAGGTGTAATTTTCTGTCTGTGAAAAGGACTGAATGAAAACTGAGAGAATACAAAATTCTAAAAATATATTATACGCAGTGCAACCCCGTAAAAAAATAAAAATAAATAAGTGTTCATTAAATGCATGGCCACGCTTTCTGTTTTTACCGTAAGCGTATTTTACCTGTCTCCAGGTTTGGAAAATATTTTGCATCAATTCAGGCATGATGGATGGATACTTTGTAGGTTATACAGACTTGAAATTACTGCCAGTGAAGGAAGTGTTTAAACTGACAAGTGCTTTGTCTTTTAAAACTGATTTTATTTGCCTATATTAATAATCTAGAATAAAAATAATGAGATGTCTGTCATTTTTACCATTAACTTGTCTCAAGCATCTGTTCTGGTGTTCAGCGAAAGTGATTATTTTTCCAGCCTTGTTACTTAATGACAACAATCCTAATGAATGAATATCTGGATGAAGTTAGACGGTCTGTTAATATAAAAAAAAACTCCCACCATCAATTCTTAACTTGTTTTCATCATCTAACATGCAGGTAATCATCTAACTGAATAGCTGAACATGCTTAGAATGACATGAAAATAGTACCAAAGAAATATGATGACAGAGGATGGACAGTTTGACTGGGGAACTCATTTAATCAGACATGAAGGTTTGAAGTAAAAACACCTTAAAAGATGTATTTGTTTCTTTCTTTTTTTCTTTTTTTTTTTGGATGAACTATTCCTTTTAGAGCTCATTTAAATCATTAGTGAGCCATTTGTATCTTGAAAAATCTGAAAGAAATGTATAACCAATGTTCAGAAGTAAGACATGTAACTTAAACTTACCGAATGTATCCAGATGTGTGATACACTTCTTCCTGTCAAAAGTGAGAACCTAGTTTAGGTGTTTTGTGCAGACATGGGTTATATAACACAAGTGAGAGGAAGTGTACAGCTGTGTATTGTATCTGAATAATTCCCTTGTGTTTACAACCACACATGTGACAGTAGTGACAACTAAATCGGATGCTTTGTTTCTCTTTATTGGTCTCAACAGAGGAGACTGTTAACTCTGTTTAAAAACTGTGAGGGCATATTATTTTCTTGAATCATCTCTTTGGGAATGTTTCTCAGTTCAGGTCACTGTATGATTTTTGGCTAAATACAAGGCAAAATAGAAGGCTTTATTCGGTCTGAATACTTGCCTGTAAGGTTATTAAGGTTAAATAAAGTTATTTAAGATCATTTGGAATGTCTTCTTAAATTGTTTTTAATGTGAGGACCATTGAACATGATAGAGATGTCGTCACTGGATGGAATTGAGTGTTTTGAAATAATGAGTGAAATGAAATAACCATAATAATAAAGTAAGACTATTTGGAACATGAATTGAAGAAATGTAAATTATTTTTCATTCTTTTGCCATTTTCCACCATCTACTGGACTGGAGTGTGAAGTGCTAGGTGGCACACACACACACACACACACACACAAAAAGCTATTTTACTTTATTTTATTTTATTACGATCACTTAAACATTTCACTTAAACATGAAGTTGTTTTTCACCAAAATGGATCGGAGCACTTTTTGGAATCACAGTGCACTGTTCTTGTTTTGTATTATATAACATTCCTCAACCATATATTCATAAAATGTTCTTTCACATGAACAGGGCATGCAATATGTGTGCATAAGGAGCATATACAGCCATAGATCAAAATTAATCTCAAACTATATTTATAGCAATTTATATTTACACGGGCATATTCAGTGGCCTACTATCTGCTGAATGTACATTTTCCAAAATACTGTCAAAGTCGGAAGTTAGCATTGCATGAGAAGGGCATAACATCCTTATGTTGATTTTAACCACTCTGAATCTCCAAGAAGTGTATAAGCACCTGTCTTTGCATATTTGAAAATCTGAAAGATTTTTCAACTGGTGTGAACAATGGTGAATGGACAACATAAAAGAATAAAAGGTTTTTTGAAGTTCTAGCATTTTTATTGTGTTGTCAAGCGTGTGTTGAGGGATAGACAGATTCTGGGCAGGCTGTGCCAGGAATAGCTCATACATCCCAATCAACACCAGCGTTTCTGTAAAACTCCCATCCTGAACTGATCCCAGCTGCTACTGAAAACCTGTTTCCTCCCTTAGAATCGTTTAATGATAGACACTCTACAATTTAAGTATTTCTCAAGTTTCCCTTTAAGTTTAATTGGTATACTGCACTCGTAGAACTAAACTTCTATAGTAAATCTTGGACACTGATTTGTTCTTGAAGCCTTTATGTTCACAATCACAAAATCACAATGGGGTAAGATGCCATTCATGTCATGTGAGAGACTTGAGTGTACATAATGAGAGAAATTGTATTTTTGAATAACATATTTGAGCTTCAAGATCATCAGAATGAAGAAAGTGGGTCTTCAGAAGGTACAAGGTGGATATTTCATTTTCTGCTGCTCCCCTTTGTCTTTTTCAGAAGTGTCCAGTTGTTACGATGAATGAGGCAAAGCCTGAAACTAAAATATTTAAGAATCAGTTCATTCACCAGGATCTCATAAATAATTTCTTCCACACATCCCATAATACTGCTGGCTTGAGTATAGCAATCCATTCAAAATTAAACTCAAATTTAAAAGAATTACACTCATTTATCTCCACATTTCAACGCAAGAACCAAAGCTTCGGTCCAAAAAAGGCCAGTAAGACAAATGATAGGTTGTGAGACTGCCAAAAGACAAATGCTCTCTCTGAAGGACTTCAAGAACTAGAGTTTCAAGGTTCTCACTGTCTTTTCTTGGATCTGTGACAGATTGGCATTGATGGAAAGATGAGGTTTTGAAGGTTGCTTCTGAGTTAGAAGTGATTGCCTTTTGTCAGTCATTTGTAGGCTTAGTTTGAGTCGATCAAGGCCCAAACTTCCACGCTGGAGTGGAGTGGGGAATCAGACATGAAGAAAGATGGATGCTTCTGTCTTCGGGTCTAATGAAACACAGCTGTATGCACTTACTGGATTTTTCCAGACACACACACAGCCAGGGTTGCAGCTGAATTGTGAGCTGATCAAACATGGTTTGGGTGACATTGAAAAGAAAAGGAATTTGAGATTCATTTTTTTTTCATCTCTCACATTAGAAATGCATCATCATTAGCTCCAACATTAATCCTCATGTTTGCACTCATGTGAACTTCCCTTCCAAATTGGATTCTGCTTAGATGATTAAATCTCAGAAGCAAATGTATTCACACAAATAAAGCATTTGCAATTTCTATAATATGACTATTTCAGTCACCAGGGAGGATAATAAAGTCATATAGGGAACAAATCGGGAAAAGGCGGGGCTTTGTTCGATAAAGCGGCCATATTGTGAGATGCATTTTTCCCCATTCGAAACTATAAGAGTGACACGTCTTGGGCATTCTATAGTATTTGGCATTACACTCCAACCTACGCCTATATATAATTTTGTATATTTATTTATTTTTACTATAATGTGAAATTAACTGTTAGTGTTCATTAATTCATACATTCATTCATTCATTTATGAATAATATTATCATAATTTCATCAGCACAAAGGAAGTTCAACTTGGTCTCAAGTTTATCTTGATTTGAACCTGTAACATTCATTTAATGTGTAATGACACTTTAACATTTTCATGTAAATATTCATTAATAACCGTGGCCACCTTTTGATTTGCTTGATGAAAGGCCTGATGAATGGCACAAATGATCATTCAGAATGTAAAATGGGTGTATAATATGACAGCCACCTCCTCTATGGTCACCCTACACAACTGCATTATAAATCAGTGCTGCACCCGCTTTGCAATCAGTCATTACACTCACACATGCAACCACATGAGGGAGGACAGGGGGAGGTTGATTGAAAGCTTGTGGGACAACGTAGGTTAATGGTGCTGTCTTTTGTGTCTCTGGTCACACACACCTCGGCTGTCCTCTGAGGCCCACATGAAGGGACTTCTCTGCGCAGCCAGATTCAAACGGACGGGAATTGATTTTTGCTCTGATTGAAATGCCGTCTTCATGATGTGCTTGACTCAGCTTATTACTCAAAGCAGACACCAGCTATAGATCCACGCAAACCTGTCTTCATCTTGGCCACATAAGCATTCAACCTCTTCACCTTAGCATCCCTCGTAGCAGCATAACAAATTTGTGTGCATTTTCAGTTATTAAAATGTATAATATTATCATTGTTAATATATTCTAAAATAAAACAACAACACTGCCCTTCATGCACAGAGGATGCTATATGAGTATCATGTATTTCTTAATAAACTTACTTTAAAAGTGTCATGGTTTGCAGTCTTTGTGTTGTGCTTTCTTTGCCCCTAAATCTTAAATTGTTGCTTACCTGATTGCTTAAAGTTGGCGTCAAACAGAACTTGCAATCATATTTCCTTTCCTTTTTCATGTATATCTTAGTGAAGTTGCTTTTATGAAAAAAAATAAATTAAATTGGGGGAGGGGGTGTTTGTTAAATGCAGCAATAGTGTGGGTTAAAAAGACATTATGATATACAATGGATAAATAATAAACATTAAAGTATTGAAAAAAAAAAAAAAAACTATGTTGAACCAAGAACAATAACTATAAAGATAATTATAAAAAATAATAAATTCTTAAAGTGATTCCAATTATATAATTTATCTTTGGCTTTATCGTTATCGTTGTTGTGTGTACTCTGTTCTATTGTTTGCTAATATCGATTGCTAATATCGATAATGATTTTTAGAACTATGTCTTTATCGTTTATCTTGATAGTTATCGTTCTTGGTGTGAACCGGCCTTTACACTGCATTCTATGTGAATTTGGAGGTGAAAATACTCAAGTTGAAATTTCTCAGTTCTGACCTTAAAATGTCCCAGTCATATTTTCCACACCACTTTTTCACACCCCACACCATTTGGAAATAACCAATGGAATGTCGCTTTGGACACAGCTATCATCAGAATTACATCAAGTGACACTTCTCACTAAATTCAAGGTTAAACAAGTCGTCTGTCTGACTGACTGTGCTGTTACAGTGGTTAGTTTCAAGAAGGAGGTGAGAGTCTACTGGAAGGCACAATCAAAAAAAAAAAAAAAAAAAAAAAATTGTGTTAAGTGTCTTTGAAAAGCCCTGTATTATGAGACAGTGTCTGTGGTATGTAGAATGCAACATTGAAATAAATATACATTTTTGGATGGCTGAGAGAAAACCCTGCTTAATTATGGGCTGAAAAAAAAAACAGGGCAAATGCATTATAAATAAATAAAATAAGAAGGAAATAGTAATATCAAAAC
Source organism: Carassius auratus (assembly GCF_003368295.1). Taxonomy (NCBI): domain Eukaryota; kingdom Metazoa; phylum Chordata; class Actinopteri; order Cypriniformes; family Cyprinidae; genus Carassius; species Carassius auratus. The sequence continues at coordinate 21,669,559 of NC_039262.1, forward strand.
CAAATAGAACTGGCATAGATATATAATGCTATGGAGCTCCCACAGAGCCAATAATGATCGAATATTGTTAGGTTTGGGTGTTATTTAACATGATTGATGTGTAAAATTGCTAAAATTATTGATTCATACCTAATGTGCTAAAATTACTAGGATAACACTAGGCCAACTGCACAGAAAATTTCACCAGGTCATAAATGAGCAGAAAAACAACTGAAAATGCATTGTAATTTCATTTCAGCAGCTCTCTAACTTTTGCTCTAAGCTGTCACAGCACTGAAGACTCACAAACCGCTCACTAAAGACTGTCCTTGCAATAGACAGTGTGGTCCTTATTAGTCCAGCTTGATTAGTGCTGCTGTGGTGCTGGGCTGCTTGGTGCTCTATCATAGCCATGTTGTTTGTCAGCAAAAATAGTTGAAGCCAAGGGAAACCAAAGGCCTGACTCACACACCCTGCATCTTCAACACATGAATGTCACATATTCATTTTGAAATTTACTATTTTTGCCTTGCGCTACATGCTGTGCTCAGCAGAAAAGCATTGTCAACTAGTTTATGAACAGTCTTTTGCTGTAAAGACTTTTATGAAGCAACATAAAATAATGAAATGAACTGCTCACCCATTGTTTGAGGAAAAAGTTGTCTGCAGGTTTCACACAACTTCCTGTTCAGAAGATCACTGTCAATTCTGACCAAATCCAGATGATTTAAAGCTTCATTTTGTTGTTTGTGTTTTTCATAGATTTATTAGTGGTAAAAGTAGTGGTAAAAAGCTCAGTAAAAAGCTAAAGTTGTGTGCCTTCACAGTTGCCACACTAAGCTTTAACTGATACATTGCTAAAAGAACATAATTTGTGTATTTGGTGTAATTAAATGTTTTATGCAGTTTCAGGTACAAAAAAAACACATTATTTTCCACATAATGTACATTCTTGTTGCTCCTATATGCCCTGCCTTTCTGAAACGCATACATTTTTACAAAGCTCATCATTCTGAAAAGCAAGGTGTGCTCTGATTGGCCAGCTATCCAGTGCATTGTGATTGGCCGAATACCTCAAGCATGTGGTGCACATCGGAATATTTGGGTTGAACTGTTTTGGAAGAGTGTTGAACCACATATTTCTAGTTGTGTCCTCTTTTGGAAGGCCAAACAAAGTAGTTCCACTTTCACAATGAAACACACAGTGTATCCACAACACCTCCTTCTTTCTTGTGTGAATATTTGGCAGTGATATGCAAATCTTCTCACATCATGATGTAGACATGGGGGCACGTTAGGATGAGCTGTTTTAGGAGGGTGTGGTTGACTCTTAACTTTTATAAAGAATATCTCTTTGGATTTGAGACTTTAGTCTTTGCAACTTTACACATTTTCTATATGCACCAAAAGCTTGTAACACTCCAAAAAGAAAGGAAAAAAATTAAACAGCATCATATGACCCCTTTAACTGACATTGGGATGATAGATACAGAAGTGCAAGAATTCTAACTTATTTCTAGGTTTTAGGACTCATTCTTGCAGAACTTTATTTAAAGGTATGTACACTACTGAACACTTGCCTCTATATTATCATCTTTGGTTGAAACATAAAGATGCAAATTAAGCTTGTAGGGTTAAAGCGAGAAAGCTGAAAACTGACTTTTTTCCCCCTTGTTTTCTTCTTCTTCTTAATATAGCCACTCAACAATTTGCTTATTTTTACAAAAGAAAAAAATATGATCTTGATTATGATCTTGGACTTCATTATCCTGTTCCATCACTGCACTGCTGCTAGTTTCTGATTTGTGAACTAGATTATAGAATAACCCACCAGATTCAGATTCTACTCTCTGTTTGCCTGTAACATGAGCCCTTTAATCCTCAGCAGACAAGCTGGGCTGTGTGTTTTATCCAGGGCTCATCACTGTATTATGGCATGAGACTGTGGGACGTGTCCTGCTGACCTTAGCCTTGCAGAGTTGATTGAGACTGCAATCCTGTCATCAGAGTTTCAGTTCCAGTGCCTTCATGTGAAAGTGAAAGTAACATGAAATACAGCCAAGTATAGTGACCAATACTCAGAATTTGTGCTCTGCATTTAACCCATCCTAAGTACAAATATACAGCAGTGAACACACACACACACAGTGAAAACACACATCCGAAACGGTGGGCAGCCATTTATGTTGTGGTTCCCGAGGAGTTGTTGGGGGTTCGGTGCCTTGCTCAAGGGCACGTCAGTTGTGGTATTGAAGGTGGTATTGAAGGTGGAGAGAGCGCTGTACGTTCACTCCCCACACCTACAATTCCTTCCAGCCAATTGGGCCACAACCTCCCCACAAGTAATCCTCAATAGGCAGGAAGGACACCATGATCAAGAAGGCAGTTCACCTAGGACGAGGCTCGTCCATTGCACTCCGGCTGTGCTGATCCCTGCGAATTCCCCAAATGTGGGAACCTCGACTGCATAATTTATTTTTACAATGTAGAGAAAGTAGTGAGAGCAATCAGAGGAGTTACTAAACCTGACCAGAAGGACTAAACCAGTCCTTCCTCCAATTCTGCTAAATGCTAAAGTAAAACGTGACACGTTTTTCTATTACTTAAAGTTATAGGATCATTTTGAACTGCACTTGTAATGGGCCAGCTAGGAGGAGTTGTGCAAGTTAACCTCACTCCCCTGCCCTCAAGAGGCACATTAGCGATTGGACTTAGCACTCCCACTTTCCACGCAAATTGACACTGGATTAAATCCTGCTCTGAGTAAATAGGACCAGTCACGTTGGTGCAATATTTAGGGGCATGAGTATAACTGAGTTTAGATAGGAGCAGTTGTGTACATAAACCTCACTCCCTTGCCCCTGAAAGGCACATTAGCGACTGGAGTTTGGCACCCTAGTTAGTGTGCCCACCTCCCAAGCCAATCGATGCTGGTTTGAATACTGCCCGAAGTGAGTAGGACAGGTTTCGTTGGTGCCATGACCTGGATGGGAGTGAGGTTTAGTGGGGTGAGTATAACAGAGTCCAACTAGGAGGAGCTATGCAGGTAAACCTTACTGCCTTGTCCTCAAAAGGGCATATTATCGACTGGAGTTTGGCACCCTAGTTAGTGTGCCCACCTCCCAAGCCAATTGACGCTGGTTTGAATCCTGCCCAGAGTAAGTAGGACCAGTTATGTTGGTGCCATGACCTGGATGGGAGTGAGGTTTAGTGGGGTGAGTATAACAGAGCCCAACTAGGAGAAGCTATGCAGGTAAAACTCACTTCCTTGTCAGCGAAAAGGCACATTAGCGATTGGAGTTTGTCACCCTAGTTAGTGTGCCCTCCTCACATGCCTATTGATGCAGGTTTGAATCCCACTGAGAGCAAGTTGGACCAGTTACACTGGTGCCATGACCCTGATGGGAGTGAGACTTAGGAAGGTGAGTATAATTAAGCCGAGCTAGGAGGAGCTGTGCAGGTAAACCTCACTCCCCTGTGTAAGTTTTGAGGGTGTGGTCTTGCTAGAGGATGTGGTCTTGTTAATTTGCCCCCCTCGCATGAATCACTGAGCTGTGCAAGTAAAACCCATTACATTTGCAAGGAAAACAAAACTGATGCAAACATTTAAACTTAAAAAAGAACACAGTACAGACAATCTTACAATGTTACAAATTGCAAATAATAGGCAGCATCTGATGCTGTGACCAGTGTTCAGTGAAGTGCAGACCAGTAAAAGCTGTCAGTGTTTTTACTGAAGGACATAGAAAAAGTCATAGCGCCATGGTGTCAAAGTCATCATCAGTCACTCTAAAGCAGGTTAGCACTTTTTCTTCATAGTCAGTGTAGCTGTGTATTCCTATACTCTCAAAAACCTCTGTAAACTCCTTTATGCGCAGGCCATGGCATCAATTTAATTTCTGAATTCAAGGTACCCTCCATCCTTCATGGGCCATATTTACTCCGATTTATCTGGACCAATTTCACATAGATGTATTGAAAAGCACAATATACAGCTTTCTCATTCTTTTATGTTAAAAGATCAGAGCACCAAAGACCCCAATCAGTATTGCTTCAGGATTCTGCAGTGTTATCTCACAAATCTATGCTACACATCTTTAATTGTGCTTAGACAAGTTTTATGGAATAAGTGTTAGGGATAAGAGGCAGACCCCCCATCCCCCCCAACGCACACACACACACACACACCCACAAACGCTTTTCTGGATTTAAAACGAATACTTTTTAGAGAGTAAACTACCTACAACAAACTTTAGCCCAACTGCAAGTGTACTGGGACTGTGCTTTTGGGATTGTATTTTGTAACACCACTGTACTTCAAAAACCTGTTTGTTAGTATTCAAATTTCAATGTGAGTGTACTTGCTCTACATGTCACTGAATCATCCACAGGCGTATTATGAAACCAATATAGGCTACTGCATGTGTATTGATATTTCCTTCTGTCTTTGTTATTTGGCCTCAGGTGGCTGACTGCTAACCTGATATTCTCTGGTCAAATATAAATAAATAAATTAGTGATCAGATTGACTTCTGAGCTTTCCAGCAGGCAAAATCATGGTCTCTCCTCACACCATGCTGTCTGGTGCTGTGTTTGTTTGATCACTTCTATCCTCATCTCATATTTTCTAAAGAGTGTTGTTGGACATATGACGGTGTCTTGCAAACAACAAGAGACTGATATTTTATAGCTCAGGAGACTTAAACACAGGTCCAAAACTTGCTATTAAAATTAATGCGAATGTTAGCAGCTAGCTTTCTTTACATTGTTCAATGGTGTTTTGTTAAAGAATCTCATTAATTAATTTTAGTTTGTTTCTAATTTAGTTTGTAATTGTTTCTTAAGATATATTCACTTCAATTTTGAATACACACATTTCATTCTATACACATTTTTGTTCAAGAAAACAGATCTTTTTAAAAACTATTTCAAGTATATATGTTTACTATGGGTCTATATTTAAATAATTGCCCAGAAGCCCTGCAGTAGCTTCATATAACACAAGGGGTTTGGTGACTTGTGTTTTCTTTGTTCGGTTACATAATATTGAACATTCTTATATATGTATACTCTCAATTAATATGCATAAGATTTTGTTTACGATTGAAAAAGAAACAAGGGCTTCTTTGTAATCTGAAACAAAATGATCATGCACAGAATTAGCATGAATTTTAAAGGTACAGTCCAGTGATTGTTATGCCATCTGCAGCTTGTGTGAAGGCTGGGGAGATATATGAATATGTATAGTTCTGCTTCTCTGGATGGGTTTGATTGCTTTGATGATCAGATGTCTAAGAATTATGAATTATGAATCTCTTCCCAAAATGTAATTTGTGAACAAAACAATTGAACCGCTTCCCCTCCCTCTACACACCCACTCTGCTAATAAGGTCTGATTACACTTTGAAGTGGAAGAGCATCATTTCCATAGACCATCTCCACTTCTCCGATCTGAAGACTGAAGACCTTTGTTTTGTTGTGTTTGTGTTTAATGATGAATTTATGCCCCATTTCCAGGAGCACATAATGGTAGGAAAAGGAATGGCCTTTGCTGTTTTTTTTTATTTTATTTTTATAACTTATTGATGATGGCTGGAGGTAAAATGAGCATCTTCACTTCATAACAGGTCTTTTTATTCCTTGAATCAGGTCAAAAGTTCATATATAAAAGTTCATCCAACAGCACTGAGTGTTATTTATTGTTTGTGTCACATCCATGGTCAGCAGTGGCAAGTGACTCTCTGTGAGTGAGTCATTGAAACATTAATTTAACTGGTTCATTCAAAAACACTAATTCATTCTGGAACAGAACACACAAATGTCTTTATGGGTGAGTAATTTAATCATTTACTCAGCTGATTCATTCTAAATCACTGATTCATTCAGGAATGAAATAAATAACTTGTCTATATGAATGAGCAGCTAGATTGATAATTCAACCAATTTATTCAAAAATGCTAATACATTCTGGAAATAAACATGAAATGTCTTTATGGGTGAGAAGTTTAAACATTCACTCAGCTGATTCATTTCAAAATGTTGATTCATTCAGGAATAAAACAAGCAACTTGTATATATTAATGAGTCATTGAACTGATCATTCAATCAGTTTTTTTTTTTTTTTTTTAGAGATGCTGATTCATTCTGGAATTAAACACACAACTGTTTTTATAGAAAGTAAACAGTAATTTAATAATGCACTCAACTGGGTCATTCCAAAACGCTGATTCGTTCAGGAATGTGCATTAATGGTGATTATAGAGGGACTTTCAGTCAATCAATTAATCAGTCAATTCATTCAAAAGCATAGCTTCATTCCAGAACGGAGGCGAGCGTGATTCACCAAGTACAACATGTTCCTGGATCAATATCCTTGTTGATCCCGGAGCAACATTCAAATCAACCAGTCGGAATTGAGATATAACGTTTCAGGAAATATCAGTTTTACGCCTACAATCAGGTCTAGGATCTTCTACACCCTCGTTAATCAGCTATCATTTCCAACCGATTTTAGGAATAAATTATAGGTAGGGTTAGGTTTAGGGGTATAGGGATTGGGTTAAGTCTATATTTTTGGACAATAATGTTGATCCAGGATCATAAAAAGATGTTGATCCATGAACTTGGCAAAAATCACGGTGGTCCCCATAGTATGAACGTGTGTAATATTAATGCAGTCCTGACATACTACATTTGCCATGTTGTCATATCACTTCACAGCCATACACGAATATTCCCCCATGACCTCATGGGTAAAAAAGTGTCCATTGACAACAAAAGCATTATCACACATACTCATACTTGAATTTGTCTTCTGAAAAGCTTCTGTTTCCTTTGTTGTAACTGAGAATTTGTTTAAATGTTCTCAGTTAATCTGATCATATGTTTTCTATTGATGTCTCTTCACAGAGGGAGCCTACAAACACTTCCCAGCAGTAAGCTCAAGATGTAATGGTCTCTGTAAGTAACATTTTTCTTCATTACAGTCTATTTGAATCCACTAAAATGAGCTTGCTGCTGTCTATTCCTTTAGTTGCTTTTGTAGAGCCCACAGTAAATCTGACTCGCTTCATTCCAGCTGGTGTCATCACATCGGCTTGGACTACAGATTAAACAACAAAAATAGATGCTTGTGCTTGAATGGTTTTTAGCAGAATAACAGAACAGCTTTTTGTCCACTATTATTATCGGTCTATGCAATGCAGGCCATGTTTACAGACAGAAACATGTTTGTTGGTTTAATAGGATATCTGTTTAAAAGCTGTCACACTTTGGAAATATTGTTGTACCTCATTCATGGTAAAGTACCTGCTTATAAAAATAAATGTAATAATAAACAGCTTCACGGAAGACAATAACTTATCATCTGTTTACAACCTCTCTTTCAAGGTCAGTGCAGTAGCTGCAGCATGAATTACCTGAAAAATGCAGATGTGTTTTATTTTTATTATTATAAATAAAGCCCGGGTCATTCATGCTAACAAGCTGTGTAGTATTGTAAACAGTAATCTGGGCACCAACAAACAATTTAATGCGCATAAATGTGGGCTTGGAGAATAAAATCATAATGAAGGCCCCTAAGGGGATTAAAAAGTCTATTTACATGTATAATAAAAAAGATTAATTCGAGCAATTTTAAAATCTCTATAAAACTTGAATATGTTGATGATTTTTCATGCCACACAATTTTAAATTTCCATTAATAATCACATTTAATAATAATAATAATAATAATAATACTTGAATGTAATGCAACATGGGCTCATGACTAATGAAGATGCTTATCATTCAGTAAGCACATGTCAGAAAATAAATAAATACAAAATAAATAAAAAAATCTATTCTGTTTTCAGGCTGATCTGATGTCATTAATGTGTACCTCTGTCATGCATGGTAACTGAATCACATCCCAAATGAGATGCAGTGGCACAAATGTTGCTCGAGGCTCTGTTCTGGATCAGTCCTGTATCCAGGATTTGTTATATCTGGTGCTCATTTAAGCTGAAAATTAATCAATGTTCTACTTTTCCAAGCTGCAATAGAGTCATTTCATAAAATATGACATTTTGTGCCTATTACATTTGATAAAGTGAACCTCTGTTGGTAAGATTTTGATGTATGAAATTAATTAATTCAACATTACATATATATATATATATATATATATATATATATAGGGTGTGGGTGTTAGGTTTTCATAAAAGTATCTGAAAGAAGTATATGGCCATATAGCCAGTAATAGATATTACTTTTAAATTGTAATTAATCATATTGAATGTATTTTAATAGCTTAATTTTTCTGCATTTGTAAATTTTACCTGTATCACAGTACTGGTCAAAAAAATAATGCAATTGTCTTATGCTTACCAAAGCATCTTCTTTTTTTAGCATTAATGTTTATTTTAAAAGTCATATTGGTGAAGTTTTCTTGATCAAGTTCAGAATATTCTGCATATATTGTTTATTAAAACACATTCCTCATCCGTTTCGAAACGTACTTAAATATCACCTTCACATAATGAGAAAGCTATGGATTGAATATAGCAGCGACCAGTAACTATTATTATTTAGAAGTGTTTCCCGTTGATGTACGTGTCAAAAATACAAGCATTTAGGGCTTCGTTTGTTTGGTGTGTTGCTGGAGTCCTGCTGTTGCCATATGATGTCTATCATCACCTCTATCACCCGTCTGTGACTCTGCCTGCTGGTAGTTCATGCCGTGCCCGCAGAATCCATTTAGTTTCAATTAACTCTGCTACCATCCACCCCAGGGACACGGACCTCGCCTGTTCGTAGAGCTGCCAGTGACGAGCGTTCACCTGCCTTGTCCTTAAACTCGTGTCCCATTTTGTAGATTTAGTGGCGAGGGTCTGCCTCAAAATGAATGCCACAGTTTTGTGTGGCCTTACTGAGCATGAAAGTCATTAGTAGTGTTAAATGGTCAGTGAATTGGGAGGCTTGGCTGCTTTGCTTGGCGCTCAATAGCCAACTGAAAGAAAATTAACATCTGCTGTGCTGGGAAACCAGAGTGTTCTCTCGTTTTCTCTCTCTCTCTTCTCCTCACAGCGTTTCACTTAATATTCAGACAGAGAATCAACAGTGCCACCTTGTGAATGGACAAAATAGGATCGACGCAGAGCACTTCTGGTTAATGCAGAAGCCTTTAATGGAAGGGAGGCATATAGCGCAGCATGCTAATGGCTAAATGTCCTGGCTAGAGTAGTGTATTTGTAGATGCAGTCAAATAAATATCAGTAGTGTGTGTTGGTGTTTGTAGTCATGCAAGTGGGGGTGTTTGTTGTCAGTACACTTGTGCACAATGGAACACAATGCAATATTCATAGTCCAGAAAGTTGTGCACAAAATAAAGCAGTATATTTTCATGTGCACATTATGTATGTCTTAATATATCAGATAAAATATTTCAGTATGATTTCAAATTATGGTTAAAAATAAAAAAATAATGTAATGTTAACATAGCTTTCAGTCCCTCAAAACATGTTTTATTTCCACCTCCATCCTGTTAATAGTTTTTCCATTTTGTAAATAATTAAGTTAAAATGAATATAATTTATTGGTCTGAACTCAACATATAGCCTTTAATAGAAATAGTTATATAAATTCATTTGGTACGTCATAACAGGAATGAAATAGCAAATGGACTATTAGAGCTTCATTTTGTCTGAAAATATCAAAATCTTATGTTTTGGATTATAACAATCACTACATAAAATGCAATGTTCACTTATCTCTGAGAACACAAACTATTATTTGTTGTGCATCAGAATTAGTTGATAATTATTCATTATTATTATTATGATTATTTCCAATCATTTCCATAATATGTTCAGTTTTTTCATATAAGTGTTAGATACATATTCATGTTTCTCTGATTAGTCCTGTTTCATTGCCATTGTGAGCATGCATGAATAAAACAAATCTAGTCTTATTCACACTATGATCTAGCCTTATTCACGCTCATGATTCTGCCCTCGAAAGAAGTCACAAGCACATGATGACATTCAGGCTTGAGCGGAAACATGTGAGGAACGGTCATATGGTTGAGAGGCTTTGCCAGAGTTATCTTGGAATGAATAAAGCCCTGATGTGATCTATTCCCTGACTGCATACCTCCCACAATAATGCTTTCATTTCATTTTCATTTATTTGCACTTTTTATCTCTTAGAAGAAACAGACATGCCTCAGCCTGTTGTGTTGAATTTATAGAGGACACAGTATTGATTTAACATACTATCCTGGAGCAGGAGCTCTATCATCAGGTTAAAGGTTAGAGTGGTGAAGGGAATGAACCAGAGGTCATCTTATCATTCCCTCTTTTGTGCAACCCAAAACATAGCTGCATTTTATTTTTATGTTTCACTTTGATAATGTTTTTTTTTTTAAATTTCTCAGTGCATTTGATCTATATAGACTTGACAACTGTGAGCCCACAAAGCTCTATATACAGTGGAGTACAAAATTTTAGACCACTTTGAAAATCTGAGAACCAAAAGATAGGAATAAACAGCTTAAAAGTTTTAGGACTGTGTAAAAATGTAGAATGTTAAGTCATTTAGAACCATTCTTGCAATAGAGGTCTTAGAATTTTGGACGCCAATCATGGCATGCATTCTGTGCATTCTGTGTAGTCCAGTTTCTTCCGACTGTGTTCCTGTGACTAAAGGAAGCCTCATAGGAAAATACAAATGCTGCTAAACCAAAATATCTGATATTAATTTGCAAGACTACTGAGGAATACAACTGAGGCAACAGCAGAAAGTATTACAGAAGTTACTACCAACAATGAGACACTCAAACTCTTGCTAGAGATAACTGATAATCCATTCGTATTTAAATTGCTAAGCCAGTGGCGATAGCTTTGTGGGCAAGTTCACTGACACAGAGTGCCAATGTACTGTTGGCTTCCCAAGTTTGAATCCTAACTCAAGGACCTTTTCCAGTCCTGTCTCCCTTCCTGTCTGCCCGCTAAATTAGGTTAAATATCTATATTAAAGAAGCACAGTCCAAAAAGCTCTCTTTTTTTCAAAGACAACATTATGTTGAGACCAGAATTGAAAAATGCATATGATGTGTAATTGTTTTTAACGAAGACTCATTTGATTAGAATCAAATCAATTTATTGCAGAATACAATAAGATAAACATAAAGATTAGCTGCCTTATGCAGAGCAGTGTCAAGTTCTGTTTGGAGTTGGACCTCACTCTGTTGGATTGGTAATCTTGCCCATGAAGAGGATGCTCTTGGTGCTGTCCTCCACAATCAGTACCAAGAAAGGTCGGTTGAGTCTCACATTGCCTGGCAGGGACATGGGCATGATTTCTATCGTGGTGGCAGCCGCTGCCTCTGTGCCCTTCTCATCCACACTGAGGACTGCCTGATGGACAACCTGGAGATTGGTTCCAAAATGTTAACATCACTTAGTCCAGTTTTCAGAATCTTTTTAATTTAGCAACCATCGGTGGTGCTACAAGAGGTAGAAACAAGTCCACACGTACCTGGGACACCTTGACTTTGACCTCTTCTGTCATTCCAGAGAAATCTGCTGCGTCACTGAATGCATCAGTCACTCCCATGTCTTTCAAAATATCATTCAGTTTGGACGTGGCAGAGATGGAGAACTTGGGCATAAACAGGTCCACAGAGCTAAAGGGCAGAAAAGTAAAATATGGTATCATGGGTCATTTTTTAGGTTCCCAAACTTCTGTGCACCTAAACAACAATCAACCTTCAGGTCAGACGTCAACTAATACATGGATTTAAATCTGAAAGCGCCACCGGTACTACCTTCTGAAAAGTTGATCGTGCCAGCTCTTAAGATGGTGCCTGCAGATTGATTCTTCAACCTCCTTCATCTTCCCTTCATCAGGAAGAACGATCATCATGGAAGAATTGCCTTTGTATGGCACCATCATGACCGTCGTTTTGTGGACGGGGTCTTGATAGATGTCATAGCGGCCGGTTCTTTTCATCATGTCAACTTGCACTGTGGTGTTCTCGTCCACTTTGAAGTCAGCTTTGTGAGTCAGTTGTGCATCGAATGGCTTATCCCACTTCCCTATCAGGACAAAGTGCAAGAACCTCAGGTCAGCATCAACCAAGACTTCTCTAATTGTCATTATATAAATATCATTAAATGAAAGAGAAGTTTATATAGTACCTCTGAAGTACATATAGTTAATCAGCATCATCACCATATCAGAGTCCAGGTCCTTCACCATGTTGGTTATCTTGTCATGGGTTTTCTTGGCAATGAACTTGTTAATCTCTTCTGCAGCAATTTCAGGCTTGGAGAAGTCAACACTGAAGGCTTCGCTGTTGTAGTAGTGCTGAACATCCTTTAGAAACTGGTCAACCACTTTGAAGCCTTCTCGGATGGCCACACCAGCGCCTGCCTCCAGCTGCATGTTGTCCTTACTGTGGCCAAGCATGTGGATCAAGTGCTCAAAGCCCTCATTGACCTGCTGAGCCTGCAACCCGCTGTAACCCAGACTGCTGTATATCTGTGATAGAGTGGTACCCTTGGCACCTACAGCCAGCATGCTCAAAGCCATTGAGATACCGACCGGGGAGAAAAAAATGTTCTTGCCCTGGGCATCGGGTTGGAGCGCAAGTTTCTTGTAGAAGGAGAAGGCAAAGTCAGCGTTGTGCGGAGAAAGCAGGTGGGAGGCATCCTCCCCAGCATGGCTGGGGTGGGCTTCATCCTTCCCATGGTGGAGATGGTGGTAGTGATCATCTGTGTGGCCGCCGTGGTCATGGCCTTCGTGGGGTGCGGCCAAGGCCGATGCTACCAGCAGGGCAGCAATCACACTGTAATAAATCTTTCCCCACATTTTTTCACCTGTGTTTAATGACCAGACGGTACAGAATTTAACAAACGGATCTTGCCACAAATCTTAGCTTTTGCATTTCACACAGTAGCTATTTCACTATTTCTAGGTCTAATTTAGTTACAATCACGGCACTATGGTGAAACAATTATTGTCACTTACCATCAAAGTCCTCTTGACAGCAGACTGTTTGGATGGAGTGGAGTCAATTTATAGTACTTCAGACATCAGCTGAGTAAAATCTTTAAACATTAACCCATTTCCACCCCCACGTTCTGTGAACACAATCGCTCATGATTAACTCTTGCTCTACATTCAGTGATGCAACACATTTTTGGACTTAGTGTCACAGGTTTTCAATACTTAAAAGGTGTGTCTGTGCTGGCTGATGAGATTTAGATAAAAAAAGGCACTTGTCAATCACCAATTTATTGATATGACTGTCTACTCAAACTTTTGATAAGGTCTTCACATCTTAAGATACCATGGTAGTGTATTTCTTTTTATTTTTCTTTCTTTCTTTCTTTCTTTCTTTCTTTCTTTCTTTCTTTCTTTCTTTCTTTCTTTCTGTTATGACCAAGTAAATACCAACACACACAATTAGCAGTCACATTCACATAGCCCCCCCCCCCCCCCCATTAAATATTTATTGTATATGCAAATAAAAAATAAAATAAAAAGTATTGTTTTGTTGCTTTTCTGCTAACAGTAACTATTCTGCTGACTCAGTTAAGATTAATTTATTCATCTTTATTTATGTAGATGTCAATGCATTGTGCAGGATGTCTCATTTTGTAGAATTAATAATTTCTGCAACTTTATGATATACAAAGAAAATTAAAATATTATAAAAAAAAAAAAAAAAAAAAATGTTAATCCCCAAAATAACATTGCATTTCCTCTCATTTTATTTTGGGTTTCATCCACTATGTGTTATGAGAGACATAATCACTTAACCAGTGATATACTGTACTGTCAAAGAAGGGTGATTTTTTTTTTTTTTTTTTTTTTTTTACCAAAGCAAACTCTGCAAAACTCTCAAATCTCTGAAAACCTGTCAAGGGGAGAAGATAAATCAATGTTTTAGACAGTGCGCAATGTCACTTTCTCTCTATTTTATTGGCATGTTTACAACAGCGGAATTCAGAATGAAGCTTCTTGAGCTTGTTGTTTACAGAGCTGCAAATGGCCACAAACAGAACGTCTGGCTTAAGACAGCTCCTTCTGTACTGGATTAGATTGAAATATACAGCAGGTTCCAAAAGTCTAAGACCACCGGTTTTAGGAAGTTTTGTTTGTATGTTTCTTTCTTTACAAATTATATATCATAATTTAACACTGAGTGGGAATTTATGGATTTTCAAAAATTTTAAATAGGCTGCAATGGTTTATATTTTCAGTCTTGTTTTTGTCTTTTTTTCACAACTTTAGTCACATGAAAAACATTGTAACTTACCATTTCTCTGGTGAACTATTGCCAAACATTATTCTACAATGCAGATGTTTATGTCTCCCAAGTCGGATGGCAGTGTAAATGTTGTGGATTTGATCACAACAAAACAAACATAAGGCTTGCATACACTCATGCTGCATAAACTTCCAACCCAACTTCTCAGGTTTGTTTAAAAGCTGATGATAATGGAGATTATACAGCATGATTTGAATATGATCCAAACAGCATCTTGTGCTTCAGTCGAAGCAAAGAAATCTGTTCTTTTACATGAAGTGAACTTTTGTTTAGCCTGTATATGCTTCCACGAAGTCAAATAATGAGAAAGAACTAAATTGCCTATCACAGCTATTCTGATGACACCCAGATTTACCTAGTCTTATCGTCAAATGGCAAAAGCCCCATTGACTCCCTCTGCCAAGGTATTGATGAAATTAATAGTTGGATGTACCAGAACATTCTTCAGTTAAACAAGGAAAAAAACTGAAGTTATTGCATTTGGAAACAAACATGAAGTTTTCAAGGTGAATGCATACCTTACCTCTAAGGGTCCAACAACTAAAAATCAAGTCAGGAATCTTGGTGTGATTCTGGAGACAGACCTTAATTTCGATAGCCATGTCAAAGCAGTAACTAAATCAGCATACTATCATCTAAAAAACATTTCAAGAATGAGATGTTTTGTTTCCAGTCAAGACTTGGAGAAACTTGTTCATGCCTTCATCACCAGCAGGGTGGACTATTGTAATGGTCTCCTCACCGGCCTTCACAAGAAGACCATTAGACAGCTGCAGCTCATCCAGAACGCTGCTGCCAGGATTCTGACTAGAACCAGAAAATTTGAGCATATCACACCAGTCCTCAGGTCCTTACACTGGCTTCCAGTTAAAATTAGGATTGATTTTTAAGTACTTTTTCTCATCTATAACTCACTCAATGACCTAGGACCAAAATATGTGGTAGAAATGTTCACTGAATATAAACCTAACAGAGCACTCAGATCTTTAGGATAGAGTCAGTTAGAAATACCAAAGGTTCACACAAAACAAGGGGAGTCTGCCTTTAGTTACTATGCTGCCCGCAGCTGGAATCAGCTTCCAGAAGAGATCATATGTGCTAAAACACTACTCACATGTCATTCTTTAAATAATTTCCAAAGTTTGAAAATTGCTTATTTTATTTTTTTTCATGATTATTTTACTTTCTTTTATGTAAAGCACTTTGAATTACCATAGTGTAAGAAATGTGCTATATAAATAAACTTGCCTTGCCTTGCTGACCTTCTTGGATGTTTTGGGGCGGACTGTTCATGCATAGCCTCCATGGCCGTGACAAGACAGTCTATGAGTTAAGAAGTGGGCGCCATCACTTTGGAAGGATCTGCAGTGAAAGCCTGCCACCTCTGGGACAGACTCATGGACAGGAGAGGCCTCTGGGATAGACTCATGGACAGGAGAGACCTCAGGACTGCAGTGTGCAGCCCAAACACTCAGGCTGGCCACCACCATCGCAGGCAGTGCAGTAGACAGAGACACATCAAACTTGTGTGTTAAGATCACTGGGATGCCAGCCACTCGCACTGACATCAGTGAAGTGTCCATCACACTGGCAATAAGTCTTATTAGTCCTGGCCCAAGCTCCACATCCGCAGGAGTTTAGGTACTATTTTAGTATCCAGCATAATGTGAGCAGTCTCTGGCTTGGCTGACATGACGTGAAGAGGCTTTGGCATAGCAGGCATGACGTGAGCAGGCCCATGCTTGGCGGACATGATGTAAGCAGACTCAGGAGTAGTAGGCATGACGTGAACAAATCCTGACATGACAGTCAAGAAATGAAAATGCTCTGTAGATGATACAGCACAATTGTGGGGCTCCTCATCTGCAACTCCCAGAGTTGCAGAGCCACTCAACCGTAATGTAAAGTCTATATATTGCTCAAGTGTCCAGTGAGGAGTATTGCATGGCTTTAAATATGATATGTCCTTTCTCAAACCCCCCCAAAAAAGAAATGTCTTTAAAGAAAGTATCACAGAAAAGTACTTAGTAGTAGTAAAGTTCACAGAACTCAGCAACATAATTCTTTGTGTGGAGGTCACCTTGATGAAGATGAACATGACGATCTGCTGAATAGTTGAGGTTGGGTATTCTTTAACAAGCAGTCCACTGAAGCAAGTTGTGATGAACCCAAATCCATATTTTATTCAAAAGTAACCCAATAAACAAACAGAGACTTGACTTGACTTGAATAGATTTGAATTTAACAGAGACAAACTCACCAAAGGCAGGTTGCACAGTTCAAAGCTAGACAAAGAACAAAGCCAAAAAGGGCTATTTATCAAATATATAATTTATCAAACAATAAGGGTCACATGACATGAACCAACCAATGAGAAACAAGACACATGACTAAGACAATCAACCGGTCGATGAGAACATGAGACATGAACAAAGGAACCAATCCAAACAACACAGAGACAAGGGAATCACATGACAGAGAACATAAGTATGTTTGACTTCACGCAGCACTGTGCGTGAAGTGCTGTGCATGAACAGTGTACGACACTCTTGATCTGCAAGAGTAGCCGCTTGCAGTCGGGGTGGAATTGAAAGTGTCGTGTCAGGTGACCTGGCCTCCTCAGTCACTGGACCTGAACCCAATCGAGATAGTTTAGGGGTGAGCTGGACCGCAGACTGAAGGCAAAAGGGCCAACAAGTGCTAAGCATCTCTCGGGGAACTCCTTCAAGACTGTTGGAAGACCATTTCAGGTGACTACCTCTTGAAGCTCATCAAGAGAATGCCAAGAGTGTGCAAAGCAGTAATCAAAGCAAAAGGTGGCTACTTTGAAGAACCTACAATATGACATATTTTCATTTGTTTCACACTTTTTTTTATTATGTATATAATTCAACATGTGTTAATTCATAGTTTTGATGCCTTCAGTGTGAATTTTCATAGTTATGAAAATAAAGAAAACTCTTTGAATGAGAAGGTGTGTCCAAACTTTTGGTCTGTACTGTATATATATATATATATATATATATATATATATATATATATATATATATATATATATATAAGGGTTGTAACGGTTCACAAAATTCACTGTTCGGTTCGATACGATACACTGATGTCACGGTTACAGCAAAAATTAAAAACATCTCAACTTTTCAGAATGTCACAAGCGCAACGCGGGTCATGTGACAAGAACTAACCAATCAGCTTCATCCTTTCCCGTAACAACGTTGAAAGCTCAGCCAAGATGAAGGAACAGCTGATCATAGTTGTATATGGATTGCAATTTTGAAATAAATTTAGTAGCAGAGCTAGCCTACTGCAAGCGATTTTTAGAGCTGCAAATCCATTTATCCTTTGCTGAAATTTCCGCTTCTTCATGGAGAGAGCACGTCATGGTTGCTAAGCAAAGGCAGACGCCTCAGGGGCGCAACTGCCCGAGCGCTTTAGAAAGGAAGAGAAAGACGCGCCTAGCATTTTCCACGTGTTTTTAGGCACGATATGTGAACGGCCCCTAAGGCGCTCGCTCACTCAGCACGCGCTGAAGGCTCGTTGCAAATTGTCTAATGCATTTAACAGACCAGAAATAGAAGATCCTCCAATAACCAACAGGTCTGGTGTTTGGGTGCACTCTGGATTCCCTGTAAGCTATAATGGTGATGACAGAATGAATGGTAAATAGTAAGGTCTCATATCCGTGGCTATAACGTAAATGAAGCCTACCGATCGCTCCGGTGATGTCTTTTGCCCTGTTTGAATCCGCTGGAAATGTCTGCCTAAATGCTGCGGAGATAGTTTGTTGCGTGTATGTTTCTCCCTTTTTTCGTCTTTTCCCAGATACTGACACAATAAGGTGATGTCGGCGTAAATGAGTTGACGTTTTAAGTATTCCCGCTGGTGTACCCTATTGTCATGTAGATGCGACATACCATTGTTTTTTTATCCACCACTCTCTTGCCATCACCATTGTAGCTTACAGGGAATCCAAAGTGCACCCAAACACCAGACCTGTTGGTTATTGGAGGATCTTCTATTTCTGGTCTGTTAAACGCATTGGCCACAGCGTACCGTGCATGAACTACTCGCTCACTCAGTGCGTACTGAGTGAGCGAGCGCCTGACTGAGTAGCCTAACATAAACATATAAGTTGGTGTTTTTCTCTTCTTCGGGGGTGTCAGGGGCGTTGCCTGTTACGTCGTTTGGGTTATTGGGCTACCTTGTTGAACGCATATCATTATATTTCACTTTCTTTTTTTTTCAAATATAATTAATTAGTCCAACGAACCGTTCGGTACATAATGCGTACCGCGTACCGAACCGAAAGCCTCGTACCGAACGGTTCAATACGAATACGCGTATCCTTACACCCCTAATATATATATATATATATATATATATATATATATATATATATATATATATATATATATATATATATATATATATATATATATATACAGTATTGTTCAAAATAATAGCAGTACAATGTGACTAACCAGAATAATCAAGGTTTTTCGTATATTTTTTTATTGCTACGTGGCAAACAAGTTACCAGTAGGTTCAGTAGATTCTCAGAAAACAAATGAGACCCAGCATTTATGATATGCACGCTCTTAAGGCTGTGCAATTGGGCAATTAGTTGAATTAGTTGAAAGGGGTGTGTTCAAAAAAATAGCAGTGTGGCATTCAATCACTGAGGTCATCAATTTTGTGAAGAAACAGGTGTGAATCAGGTGGCCCCTATTTAAGGATGAAGCCAACACTTGTTGAACATGCATTTGAAAGCTGAGGAAAATGGGTCGTTCAAGACATTGTTCAGAAGAACAGCGTACTTTGATTAAAAAGTTGATTAGAGAGGGGAAAACCTATAAAGAGGTGCAAAAAATGATAGGCTGTTCAGCTAAAATGATCTCCAATGCCTTAAAATGGAGAGCAAAACCAGAGAGACGTGGAAAAAAACGGAAGACAACCATCAAAATGGATAGAAGAATAACCAGAATGGCAAAGGCTCAGCCAATGATCACCTCCAGGATGATCAAAGACAGTCTGGAGTTACCTGTAAGTACTGTGACAGTTAGAAGACGTCTGTGTGAAGCTAATCTATTTTCAAGAATCCCCCGCAAAGTCCCTCTGTTAAAAAAAAGGCATGTGCAGAAGAGGTTACAATTTGCCAAAGAACACATCAACTGGCCTAAAGAGAAATGGAGGAACATTTTGTGGACTGATGAGAGTAAAATTGTTCTTTTTGGGTCCAAGGGCCACAGGCAGTTTGTGAGACGACCCCCAAACTCTGAATTCAAGCCACAGTACACAGTGAAGACAGTGAAGCATGGAGGTGCAAGCATCATGATATGGGCATGTTTCTCCTACTATGGTGTTGGGCCTATTTATCGCATACCAGGGATCATGGATCAGTTTGCATATGTTAAAATACTTGAAGAGGTCATGTTGCCCTATGCTGAAGAGGACATGCCCTTGAAATGGTTGTTTCAACAAGACAATGACCCAAAACACACTAGTAAACGGGCAAAGTCTTGGTTCCAAACCAACAAAATTAATGTTATGGAGTGGCCAGCCCAATCTCCAGACCTTAATCCAATTGAGAACTTGTGGGGTGACAAACTCACCAAAGGCAGGTTGCACAGTTCAAAGCTAGACAAAGAACAAAGCCAAAAAGGGCTATTTATCAAATATATAATTTATCAAACAATAAGGGTCACATGACATGAACCAACCAATGAGAAACAAGACACATGACTAAGACAATCAACCGGTCGATGAGAACATGAGACATGAACAAAGGAACCAATCCAAACAACACAGAGACAAGGGAATCACATGACAGAGAACATAAGTATGTTTGACTTCACGCAGCACTGTGCGTGAAGTGCTGTGCATGAACAGTGTACGACACTCTTGATCTGCAAGAGTAGCCGCTTGCAGTCGGGGTGGAATTGAAAGTGTCGTGTCAGGTGACCTGGCCTCCTCAGTCACTGGACCTGAACCCAATCGAGATAGTTTAGGGGTGAGCTGGACCGCAGACTGAAGGCAAAAGGGCCAACAAGTGCTAAGCATCTCTCGGGGAACTCCTTCAAGACTGTTGGAAGACCATTTCAGGTGACTACCTCTTGAAGCTCATCAAGAGAATGCCAAGAGTGTGCAAAGCAGTAATCAAAGCAAAAGGTGGCTACTTTGAAGAACCTACAATATGACATATTTTCATTTGTTTCACACTTTTTTTTATTATGTATATAATTCAACATGTGTTAATTCATAGTTTTGATGCCTTCAGTGTGAATTTTCATAGTTATGAAAATAAAGAAAACTCTTTGAATGAGAAGGTGTGTCCAAACTTTTGGTCTGTACTGTATATATATATATATATATATATATATATATATATATATATATATATATATAAGGGTTGTAACGGTTCACAAAATTCACTGTTCGGTTCGATACGATACACTGATGTCACGGTTACAGCAAAAATTAAAAACATCTCAACTTTTCAGAATGTCACAAGCGCAACGCGGGTCATGTGACAAGAACTAACCAATCAGCTTCATCCTTTCCCGTAACAACGTTGAAAGCTCAGCCAAGATGAAGGAACAGCTGATCATAGTTGTATATGGATTGCAATTTTGAAATAAATTTAGTAGCAGAGCTAGCCTACTGCAAGCGATTTTTAGAGCTGCAAATCCATTTATCCTTTGCTGAAATTTCCGCTTCTTCATGGAGAGAGCACGTCATGGTTGCTAAGCAAAGGCAGACGCCTCAGGGGCGCAACTGCCCGAGCGCTTTAGAAAGGAAGAGAAAGACGCGCCTAGCATTTTCCACGTGTTTTTAGGCACGATATGTGAACGGCCCCTAAGGCGCTCGCTCACTCAGCACGCGCTGAAGGCTCGTTGCAAATTGTCTAATGCATTTAACAGACCAGAAATAGAAGATCCTCCAATAACCAACAGGTCTGGTGTTTGGGTGCACTCTGGATTCCCTGTAAGCTATAATGGTGATGACAGAATGAATGGTAAATAGTAAGGTCTCATATCCGTGGCTATAACGTAAATGAAGCCTACCGATCGCTCCGGTGATGTCTTTTGCCCTGTTTGAATCCGCTGGAAATGTCTGCCTAAATGCTGCGGAGATAGTTTGTTGCGTGTATGTTTCTCCCTTTTTTCGTCTTTTCCCAGATACTGACACAATAAGGTGATGTCGGCGTAAATGAGTTGACGTTTTAAGTATTCCCGCTGGTGTACCCTATTGTCATGTAGATGCGACATACCATTGTTTTTTTATCCACCACTCTCTTGCCATCACCATTGTAGCTTACAGGGAATCCAAAGTGCACCCAAACACCAGACCTGTTGGTTATTGGAGGATCTTCTATTTCTGGTCTGTTAAACGCATTGGCCACAGCGTACCGTGCATGAACTACTCGCTCACTCAGTGCGTACTGAGTGAGCGAGCGCCTGACTGAGTAGCCTAACATAAACATATAAGTTGGTGTTTTTCTCTTCTTCGGGGGTGTCAGGGGCGTTGCCTGTTACGTCGTTTGGGTTATTGGGCTACCTTGTTGAACGCATATCATTATATTTCACTTTCTTTTTTTTTCAAATATAATTAATTAGTCCAACGAACCGTTCGGTACATAATGCGTACCGCGTACCGAACCGAAAGCCTCGTACCGAACGGTTCAATACGAATACGCGTATCCTTACACCCCTAATATATATATATATATATATATATATATATATATATATATATATATATATATATATATATATATATATATATATATATATATATACAGTATTGTTCAAAATAATAGCAGTACAATGTGACTAACCAGAATAATCAAGGTTTTTCGTATATTTTTTTATTGCTACGTGGCAAACAAGTTACCAGTAGGTTCAGTAGATTCTCAGAAAACAAATGAGACCCAGCATTTATGATATGCACGCTCTTAAGGCTGTGCAATTGGGCAATTAGTTGAATTAGTTGAAAGGGGTGTGTTCAAAAAAATAGCAGTGTGGCATTCAATCACTGAGGTCATCAATTTTGTGAAGAAACAGGTGTGAATCAGGTGGCCCCTATTTAAGGATGAAGCCAACACTTGTTGAACATGCATTTGAAAGCTGAGGAAAATGGGTCGTTCAAGACATTGTTCAGAAGAACAGCGTACTTTGATTAAAAAGTTGATTAGAGAGGGGAAAACCTATAAAGAGGTGCAAAAAATGATAGGCTGTTCAGCTAAAATGATCTCCAATGCCTTAAAATGGAGAGCAAAACCAGAGAGACGTGGAAAAAAACGGAAGACAACCATCAAAATGGATAGAAGAATAACCAGAATGGCAAAGGCTCAGCCAATGATCACCTCCAGGATGATCAAAGACAGTCTGGAGTTACCTGTAAGTACTGTGACAGTTAGAAGACGTCTGTGTGAAGCTAATCTATTTTCAAGAATCCCCCGCAAAGTCCCTCTGTTAAAAAAAAGGCATGTGCAGAAGAGGTTACAATTTGCCAAAGAACACATCAACTGGCCTAAAGAGAAATGGAGGAACATTTTGTGGACTGATGAGAGTAAAATTGTTCTTTTTGGGTCCAAGGGCCACAGGCAGTTTGTGAGACGACCCCCAAACTCTGAATTCAAGCCACAGTACACAGTGAAGACAGTGAAGCATGGAGGTGCAAGCATCATGATATGGGCATGTTTCTCCTACTATGGTGTTGGGCCTATTTATCGCATACCAGGGATCATGGATCAGTTTGCATATGTTAAAATACTTGAAGAGGTCATGTTGCCCTATGCTGAAGAGGACATGCCCTTGAAATGGTTGTTTCAACAAGACAATGACCCAAAACACACTAGTAAACGGGCAAAGTCTTGGTTCCAAACCAACAAAATTAATGTTATGGAGTGGCCAGCCCAATCTCCAGACCTTAATCCAATTGAGAACTTGTGGGGTGATATCAAAAATGCTGTTTATGAAGCAAAACCAAGAAATGTGAATGAATTGTGGAACGTTGTTAAAGAATCATGGAGTGGAATAACAGCTGAGAGGTGCCACAAGTTGGTTGACTCCATGCCACACAGATGTCAAGCAGTTTTAAAAAACTGTGGTCATACAACTAAATATTAGTTTAGTGATTCACAGGATTGCTAAATCCCAGAAAAAAAAATGTTTGTACAAAATAGTTTTGAGTTTGTACAGTCAAAGGTAGACACTGCTATTTTTTTGAACACACCCCTTTCAACTAATTGCCCAATTGCACAGCCTTAAGAGCGTGCATATCATGAATGCTGGGTCTTGTTTGTTTTCTGACAATCTACTGAACCTACTGGTAACTTGTTTGCCACGTAGCAATAAAAAATATACTAAAAACATTGATTATTCTGGTTAGCCACATTGTACTGCTATTATTTTGAACAATACTGTATATATATATATATATATATATATATATATATATATATATATATATATATATATATATATATATATATATATATTAGAAAGACACATCATTGTGTCATGTACTGAATTTGGCCAATAGTGAAATAGCTGTGCCATCATCAGCGCTCCTGCAGTTGCTTTGAAAAAGACACACAGATTATTTATTTTATTTTTTACTTGTATTATTATTTATAATATATTGTATATTTTGTATTTCTTTTATGTATTTTATATTTGTTCAGTACCTTTATATCATATGTTGGAAATCAAAAAAAAAAAAGAAAAGAAAAGAAACAAAACGAAAAAAAAGAAAAGAAAAGAAAAGAAAAGAAAAGAAAAGAAAAGAAAAAGGAAAAGCTGCACCAATTGAGGCAGCCAGTTGCTCTCAAAACGCTATTGCCAGTACTTTGATCACATGTGACAGTGATGTGCAGTCGGCATTGGTTCAAGTCAGAAAAAAGTTCAACTGGAATGCATTGCTGCAAGTCTGCTACCGATCGATCTGCGCAGCACTGCATAAAGTCAAACGCACCTCATGAATGTGGCCAAGCTACAAAATAAAAGACATGAAAACATTAAACAAGAATCAAACCTGATGTTTTATTAATTCTGTCGTTTTTTTGGTATACTATACAATTTACAAGACAATGTTAGTCTCATCATGCTAGCATTACATATATTTTCCTGGATATGTATGTTGACATGTATGTTTTCAATATGTATGTCCAGTGTTCTCATTAATGTGCATGTCCTGAAGTAATTATATTCTTTCTTATATTATCTTCTATTTATTTCAAGGTTTAAATCAAATGTGAATCACAGGTTTTCAATGTGGTTTTAGACTTTTAGACTTCACTGTACTGTATGCTTACACACACATACAGAGATCAGATCAAAGTACACAGGTTTAGCCATAGAGAGTCAGTTCACCGGACACTTCCAACATCCCTCGTGCCAGCTGAAATAGTCTGGCAAGTGTGTGTAAATCAACTTCATACAGTATCATAGTACCGGTAGTATCATTCAACATCCTGATTGGAGCTCATATCCACAGCCACCCCTTCACATATCCGAAGCATCATTTTACTGTTTGAATGACTCATTCTGTTTTCCTACAAATAGCATGACAGTGACTTGGTATTATTTGGCTGTATTTTTATTGATTTGCATGTGCAAAAAATTATTGTCAAAAAAAAACAAAACAAAAAAAACAATGGTTTAAATGCACCTGTATTTTAGGTTGAAAAAATAAACAGAATAATTTTCATTTAAATTGGAATGAATTACTGTACTTAATAAAATACAACAACCTAGGCTAACTTGTATTCCCTGCACAACACCAAGGTATAACCTAAAGCACTTTTATCATAACGCATGATTTGTGAACTAATACATTGAGACTTTTGGATCACATAATCTGCTCCGTATAACTTTCCTTAGTAAACTTGCTTTGTTGCTCACCTGGTTTAGAACTGCACTTCCTGTGAAACACTGGATTCAATAAAAGAGCTTGCAGAAGCATGCGGAAGTGGCATGTTAGCTTCATTACATGTGTTTTCATCTCACGTTTGTATTTTGTCAATTCTATCTTTAAGGTTTAGAGATGGGTTTAGTGTAGTTATTTCTAAACTGCCACAGTACATAAAACAATATATATATATATATATATAATGAAGCTGCTTTTAGTGCCACAAGTTTGACTTGCAGTCGGCATCATGCTTAGGATAATAATGTGCAAGGGTTGTTTTATAAGTGTCTTCTATAGGTTCTATAGGTTATGGCTGATCAGGAGGGCATATGTTCCATAGAGGTCTCTGTGAAATTAAGCAGATCATCTATCAAGTCTTGTGAGAGCAGGTCTTGTGAGATCTTCACTAAGGACAGGCCAATCCAAAGAGTAAAGAAAATTTTCCTTTGCTTATCCCTGCTATAAGCAGCAAACAAACCAAAAACAAGGTTATTGTAGAGCACTAGTGTTTCCATAGTACCTGCCATACCATTTAGTGCCTGCTGTCTCTCAGGTTTTTCCATTTCTCCTGAAGGAAAGAGGATTAGCAGCTTTGCTGCTAGCAAAATTCTACAATACAAAATCTTTTGACAGCTCAATGCTGCACAAAAACCACAGCTAGGGGTACACAACTGTCCAAACTCCTCTTTGGATCGTTTTCCAAGGGAAATGTTGAAAGATTAGTGGCCCTGACCTTGATGGCAAACAAACACATTCTCAGAAGCTGTTGGCTTGCTGTAGTGAGGGCACAAATCTCACCCAGCCCACGCTTAGTCATACATATTTGAACAGTTCGGCCTGGTTTATCTACCCCAGATGATTTAGTATTCAGCAGTTGAATGACAGAATGGAATTAAACAAAATGCCATTCCATTAACTGACTTTGTGGTATATATATAAAAAAAAAAAGAGTATCAAAAATAAACCAGTATCAGTGCATAGATTCTGGCAAATGTATGTCTTTAATAAAGTTGTCATATCAGCCACTCATTTCTTATCCATTCATTTCATATTTCAAAATAAATAAACATAAGAGTGATATAAAAAAAATTATATTTACACAAGTAATATTGAAATAATAAAACAGTTTGATAAACGTATGCAGTTTACCACAGAGCTAATATTTATTTCATTGCTTGAAACCAAAAGAACCATCAGCACATGCCAAAATAACCATCTATAACTGAGTAAAAAAAAAATCTGGATGGAGGAAAAATAGAAATGTTGATTGTTAATATAATTAATTCAGTACCAGAAACCATTGATGAAAGCCAATTTAAATAATAATAAAGTCAAAACATGTTTTACTTAATTTATGTGTGTTCTATGCATTATTATGAATATTAGAAGAAAGGTGCAACTCTGTTTAAATCACTTTGTGTTGTGCATAGTTGCTGCTTATATAGAGTGTTAAATCTGTCAGTTATAAGATTCCATATTTTAGGATATTACAAACTTAGAAGGCGGTTGGGTAGCTCATTGATTTTTGGAACGGACTCTGTGTATGCATATTTTACTACAGATAGTTTTTAGTTGTTGTTGTTTTTTTTTTTATTTTATTTTTTTTTGTGAAACATTTACAATGTAAGGCAAGATTTGCAGGCTTTTATTGAATGATGAGGCAACTTCAGCACACTGAACCTTGTTTCTCATGTCACGTGCAAGGACAGTTATGTAGGCTACATAGATTTCTTACAGGTACAGCAACAAAAAAGGGAATATTTTTTGAGTGCTGCAGAAATGAGTTCTAAAACCCAGAAACGAGTTAGCATCCCAAAGGTCTGAGAAGGAGATAAAGTGAGAGTTTGCGTGTGTGGACCCAGAATGCAGTACTCTGTAAAACGTGCAAATATATTTGGAATGTACTGCTATTTTGGGTTGAATAGACTGAGAATATCCAGGTGAGGATACATAAGGATGCAGTAGGCGATCATCCAGAGGAACAGAAGCGCATGCACCTCATAACTAGTTAGGTCGAGACCCCCCTTCCTAAAACACACAAGAAGAAGGCAGAATGAGACATACTGGTTATTTTCTGAAACATCCTAGGTTCATTAGAAAATAAATAAATAAATATGACTGTGGCGTGAGATTCAAACATATTTGCTAAATCAGCAATGTCATTTGCAACTTTCTTAGTGACTTGCATTTTACGGAACTCACACCAGAGCGCTTCGCATCACAAATGCGTTGTTGTACCGGTTGAGCTGAAGGGCAAGTTTATTATATCACAAAAACCATAAATATGGAATTGGTAAGGTGATGCAAATGTTAAAAGGTATAACTCAACAAATTATGCACTGTTATACAATAGTTTTGAGTTCGTAACATAGTACTGTGTAAGGAGTTGCACGAAAAGAGTCAAAAATCTGTCTAAAGTTCCTTAATCATTAATGTTGTTGCTGTTTTACTGCCCCGAGTGTTCATTTCTGCTGAAAAACTGCAGTAAAATGTATTAATATTGTGTAATGTATGTGTTTTTTTTTTGTTTTTTTTTGCACAAATGTAAGTAGAGGCATGCATTTCTAATGAGCAGCTTGTTTCAAAACTACTTTCAATCGAACAATGCAACACAATGTATGTAGAATAAAATCCAAACCTCTGTGAAACTGCAGGTTCTCCTTTAATTTGATCCAAAACTCTGTTTTGCTCATATCGGTCATTATCTGATCGACCATCCTTCACTCCCCTGGGGAAAAGGTCCTCTCTGATTTTATCCTTATCTAGACCATTTTTCACTGGTGGCAGAAATGCATCATCAACACCATCACCGTGAGTGAGATTAAATGCATCCGAGTAAATACTCTCCTTCATTTTAAATGAATAGTCCAAGTCCAAATGTTCACTGGTAGATGATATTTGTATATTTTTACCAAACTGATTTATCAGCAAAGTGTCAGAGGTGGGTGAAGATTTTTCTAAATCAGGGATGTTTGCACTTTTGTCGTCAGCCGACCCAGTCAATACCTCTGTAGCCTTTAACTGCCTCTGCGTCTCACAAAAATGACACAATGAGTTTATTTCACTTCCTTGAGATTCAAATGTCCTTGGAAACTCTATTCCCTGTGCATCCATAATTGTATTTAATTCAAGGTCTCCATTTGTCTCTAGTCCATCTTCTTTATGGTCCAGCTCTAATATATAGCTATATGCATCCTCTTCATCTGAATCCAGCATTGGCATAGCATAAACACCCTCTGTTGAAACCTCTGAACCGTTCCCTTCATTATCCAGGCTTCCCAAATAACCTTTCTTCCATGCTAAAGAGTCACAACACTGTCCCCCAGTGGAGTCTGACAGGGATTGTCCATTTGACCAGCCGGAGCTCTTCGTGGTGAGGAAATGTTCAGACAGAGCAGTTAAACCCACAGGGCTGTCTGAAGAACAGGCAGGCAGTGACTCGGAGCTGAGCTCTTGATCTCCGGTATGGTAGGTTTGTTCCTCTTGGCTGGACTCAGAAGAGTTATGAAGTCCTCTCAAAGCTTCAGTAGAGATATTAGATGGTAACATGCAGCTAACTGAATCAGTCCAATGTCTGTCCGATCTTTCAATGAAATTTGGTGTGCCTCGAGAGGAATCGGTTGATGTACTGTCCTGTGAATGAGTCAGTGTCATGAGATTAACAATATTTTACCTAGACAGACCATTCATTCATTCATTAGACATGTCATTACAACTTTGTCACAATTGCTTGATTGGATTCACTTATATCTCACAACTGTGGTTTTATATGATGCTAATTTGACTATATCTCTTACATTTGACTTCATATGGTGCAACTGCAACTGCACTTTCATTTTTCATAAATTTGACATAATATCCACGGCTTGTTCTCATCTCTCATAATGCCTTTTTTTTAAGTTAAAGGCAAAACAAATTTGAAAGTAGAGTTACATTATGAAAGATAAAGCCACATTGTGGATATTATGTCACTATTATGGAAAACAGTAAGTGTTTTTAAGCACATTCATGTGTTGAAAATGCTTACTTTTCTGTTCGTAGATGCAGTGAATTTAGAAGGCCAACTCGAAACTGAAGTGAAATCTGTGTGGGTAAATCTGTCTTCCTCTCGCAAAACTCATTTGCGTGGATTCCTATTGAAATAACTTTTTTATTAAGTATGCCAAACTATAGAAAACATGACCACACCTTTGAAATTCTACGGGTGAAATCCAGTCATTTCAATACACATCTCCCCACACAGATTTCACAACTGGTCACACAACTGCTGCGTTGCCCAAATAAAAGTTGCATGGTTTAAAGTGACTTCTGTGTGAGCGGTGCTTTATACATTGTTACCTTTCTGTCCTGTGAAATTTTGTTAAAATTTCACTAATGTGACCATACCTTTAGTTTTATTGACATAAAGTCACAATGATGCATTGTCATTATAAATAAGAAAGCCTGAATGTGCTTGAATCTTCTTCTCAATCATATAAATAAAAGATAAACATATCCTCACCTCATCGTGGCCTGGACAACATTGAAGAAACTGGGCTACATAAGTGATGACAGACTGCTCATCTGGTGAATGCAATGCAAGATCTAGTGGGAAAGAATTAAATCAAGTCAAATAACCAAACACAACTGCTTGTACAATAGTTCTGCAGTAAAAATTGCTGCTCCTGTGTTTTCATCACATGTTTATTTCTGCAGTGTGAAAGCAGGTCATACAGCAATTAAATACATTCCCCTAGAAGGCAGAAACAATACACAGCTATACTTCAGTGAAAAGCTAATGGTGTGTTTGTGTGTTACCATCTGGATCCAGCAGTGGAGGAATCCCCAGCCACTCATTCGCTGCTGTGAAGGCTGTCTCCATATTTAGTCGGGGCTCAGAAGACAAAGCTTTCCTCATGTCCACAAACTGAGGACAGAAGCATTTAACCAGAGCCAGAAATGCCAATCCACTCCTCCAGCTTTTACCAAAATCGCTAATGTCTACCCCATATCTGAAGGAAAAGATTGAAATGGCGAGGCAGAATAAATTATGCAAGATCATCCAATCCATAGATCACCACAAAAATTACAAAGCCATGTAATAATTTTAGATTGCATGTTTTTCCAAACCTACATTACTGTCAATCTTCTGTGGAAGAACTTTGTTTACATTAATTTATACATTGATATATTACATGTATATAATCAACCACTTTTATGATGCTTTTGTTGTGCATTGCATTTTATTTATTTATGTTTTTTTTTTTTTTTTTTTTTAAAAGCTTCAGTCTCCATTGAAACTTTGTGGAAAAGAGCGATCAGGCCATTCATCAAACTGTCTTCTTTTGCGTTCCACAGACACACAAAAATTTACGGCGAGTTTATTAGAGTGAGTATATGATGTCAAATATTCATTTTGTCTGAACAAACAAAATCTTAATAAATTAATTTGCAGTACAGTACAAAATCTTACTAAATCACTTACTTTGCAGTACAGTTCTGTGCCCAGCTAAGCAGAGTCTTTATGGCTGTACTGCGGTATTTGAGCTTTTGGGATGACCTTTTGCCTTTTGAGGGTAGAGTTTCAAAACTGTCATCTCCAGGTGATGCTGGAGAACTACAACCTGAAGAATCGCTGCCACAAGGTAATGATAGCAGACTGAAGGTGGATGGGAACTTCTCCAGGCTTCCTGTGACCTGTTTAATCTTAGAATGGGACAGTGATTTAGCTCACAATAACTGACATGATCAAAAACCCACTCGAGAACAATGGATCCCTTTCATCACCATTAAGCAATGATAGCATGCTTTACCTGATAGTACACAATGATGTTCCAGATTAGCCTGAGAACAACTGAAGGATTGCCATCTGCAATATCATTAGCGTCAATTTTTATAAGGCTAACCTGTGTAAAAATAGTATAAATTATTACATTTATATTTATATTACACAAAGATATTGACCCTTCCACAAGACAGCAATAAACATAGATATTGAC